>NC_084516.1:18415054-18565054 GCF_024500385.1 Phyllopteryx taeniolatus
AAAATAAAAGCATACCAGTATTGCACCACACAGTCAAAGATAACATGACAGAGACGTGCTTTATGGACATCAGAAATGCTCACCACGAGTTTTCTTCGGACCTCCTGAACTGTTGCTTTCTGCGATGCTGGGATCCCACCAATCCCAGTCAGTTACTATCGGCAACTGAGCTTATCCTTTGGTGAACTTCTTGGCGTCCCACGAGTAGCTCTTGCATGTCTGAGGATTATCCGGCATGCAGCTATAGCATTGAGCCCGAGTCGACGAAGGGGCCATAAGGTGACGTAACCAAGGCGACAAAGACACTGCAAAAGAGGCGGGCTATATGCTAAGCTAAAGGTGTTGGCTACAGACCACTAACAACATTCAGTTAAACAGTGAGTGTGCAGACGTTCAGATGACTGAGGACTACTGCTCACTTGAAGTGCTGATGGGGCAGTGTAGACCTTTTTATCTTCTAAGCGAGTTCAGTGTTGTGTTCATGCTGCCTGCTTACATCATAAACATACATGACATAAACACAAGACTGCAAGCCCAGACATTTATTTATTTTATTCTTTTTGCAACGGCACTTTACAGAAAATCCACCAAAAGGTGAATTTGTGAATTTGAATGGCTAATTTGTTGGGGTCCACTGTACACACATTTAACAACACACTTTCCCATGCATCCTCAACACATCTTTCCCCATTTGTCGTCCTTCCAGCTGCAGACATTGGTGTTGGCATCAGTGGTCAAGAGGGGATGCAGGCTGTGATGTCCAGTGACTTCGCCTTTGCTCAGTTCCGTTACTTGCAACGACTCCTGCTCGTGCATGGACGTTGGTCTTACATTAGAATGTGCAAGTTCCTTCGGTTCTTTTTCTTCAAGAACTTCGCCTTTACATTGGTCCATTTCTGGTACTCTTTCTTCAGCGGATACTCGGCACAGGTCAGCATCTTGTCTTCCTGAAGTTAACATGAAAGTAGGCCCTGACTTCTTTTTTTCATTGTAATTGTTCTCTGTCTTTAGGTGGCCTATGAGGACTGGTTCATCACGCTCTACAATCTTTTTTACAGCAGCTTACCAGTTCTTCTAGTTGGACTGCTCGACCAGGTAAAAACAGCCTTGTCATAGTGATTGTACATATAAATTATACAACAAATCCGCTCAGAACCATGATGAGCTGAGGTCTGAAGGATAAACTGTTTAGTTTTATATATGGTTTAACAGATACAAAATGCTTACCGTGTTAAGCCACCAAGCGGTATGTGACAGTACAGTTTGGAACAATAAAAACTTTTTCACTGTGGGGTGTGTCAGCTAAGTATATAACTAGGGTGACATCATGTTAGCATGACTCAGTGTAACGCACCAATGAATTCAATGTGTGCTATGTGTTCTTCCCATAGCATGGTGACGCACAAAGAGAACATGTTTTGTCAACAAATAAACTGCATTGTGTCTAACCTGTTGGTCAAAGGTGTTCACTTAAAATTTAAAGAGGTCCATTTCAGAAGAGAATGAGAGAGAAGGGAGAGTAGAAGACACATGTGGTGGACCAGGAAGTGGCAATGATAAGTAAGGGGGAAGTTAGAAAGGGACTAAAGAGGATGAAAATTGGAAAGGCAGTTGGTGCTGATGACATTCCTGTGGCGGTATGGAAGCATCTAGGAGGCGTGGCTATGAAGTTTTTGACCAGCTAGTTCAACAGAATTCTAGCGGGTGAGAAGATGCCTGAGGAATGGAGGAAAGGTTTGCTAGTGCCCATTTTTAAGAACAAGGGTGATGTGCAGAGCTGTGGGAACTAGAGAGGCATAAAGTTGATGAGCCACACAATGAAGTTATGGGAAAGAGTAGTGGGGGCTAGACTCAGGACAGAAGTGAGTATTTGCGAGCAACCGTATGGTATCATGCCTTGACAGAGTACCACAGATGCATTATGTGCCTTGAGGATGTTGATGGAAAAGTACATAGAATGTCAGAAGGAGCTACATTGTGTCTTTGTAGATCGAGAGAAAGCCTATGACAGAGAACCCAGAGAGGAACTGTGTTACTGCATGCAGAAGTCTGGAGTGGCAGAGAAGTATGTTAGAATAATACAGGACATGTACGGGGGCAGCAGAAGAGTGGTGAGGTGTGCTGTAGGTATGACGGAGGAGTTTAAGGTGGAGGTGGGACTGCATCAGGGCAGGCCTCTTCCATGCACAATATCGCCATCGGATTCATGACGTGGCGGAAATGAAGATGTTGAGGTTTGCTGTCGGAGTGACCAGGTTGGATAAAATTAGAAATGAGCTCATCAGAGGGACAGCCAAGGTTAAATGTTTTGGAGACAAAGTTAGAGAGAGCAGACTTTGATGGTTTGGACACGTCCAGAGGAGAGAGAGTCAGTATATTGGTAGAAGGATGATGAGGTTGGAGCTGCCAGGCAAGAGAGTTGGAGGAAGACCAAAGAGAAGGTTGATGGATGTCGTGAGGGAAGACATGAGGGCAGTTGGTGTTCGAGAGGAGGATGCAGGAGATGGGCTTACATGGAAAAGGATGACAAGCTGTGGCGACCCCTAAAGGGACACGCCGAAAGGAAAACAAGTCCAGAAAAATATTTTAAAGTTGAGTGACAGAGTGTCATAATGCACAGCAATTTAGTCACAAATATTTTTTTCAGAGCAAACAGTTGTACCAGTATGACTCTGTCGTTCTAGTCACTTAATTGTGATACAAAATAAAATGTATACCATTCTATAGTATTTATACAATATAGATTGCTGATTTTCACAGATAATTGGAGGAAATAAGAGAATACCAGTATTTATTGAATATTTTGTTTTTTAAAGTGCTTTTTAACAGAGCATCGTAAAGTGCTGCAAAATAAATGTGACTAAATATAAAAACCGATTATCTGAGCATTTCAAGTTGGTCCATTCTTTATTCATATAAACACTACAGATCTAACTCATCAGTTATTAATTAAAAAAAATACCCATTGTTTTTTTTTTGTTTTTTTTGCTGTGTCCCTATTTTGAAGTACATTTTCTTTTTGCACTGAATTTGCTTCTAGAACTGTCTCTTTCCTTACAGCTTGCTTGCGTTATTCACATTTACTGTGTGGTGTACATACTGTAGATTTCCAGCTGCCAATGACAGAAGAAGCTGCCAGAAATAGGCACAGGTTAAAATAAGACAACAGTAAGGTTATTTGTAAATAAATATAAATGTAAATAATGACATGATAGATCAGGGTCAGTATAAAGTGACATGTGGATAAGGGCCTCATTTTGCCTGTTGATTACCTCTGCTTTTAGATCTTTCACCACTGAGAAATTGTTTTTATATTCACAACTTTGCACAATTGAAACAAAAAAACAAAACAAAAAACCTCTAAACATACGATATGAAATTTCACTAAATTGTCTTGCTTGGTGGAAGTAACTTCAGACATAGTAAACTCTGAGGTTCTGATTCCACTAAGTTTCCCAACCTTTCTTGAGCCAAGGCACATATTTTACATTAGACAAATCTTACGGCACACCACCAAACAGAAATTCCACAAAAACTATATACAGCATACCATATTGAAATATTGTCTCAATTTACTCTAAAGATTACTTCATGTGCTATATGGGCCTGTTTAGTTCAACGCAAAGCTATTTTTCTGTTGTATGAATGCCGACAAGTGGATACACGCGTTAATTGTACATGCCGTGGAAGAACATTTAATTGTTCTGCATGTCACTACGACACTGGCATAGGCTGGTGAACAAAGATATATTTTGTAATTAATGACTAATAATCTTTGGAGCAATTAAGTGAATTTGAATAATTTCCTACGGGACACCAGACTATCTCTCACTGCACAATAATGGAATGACTGCACTAAGCAATAAAGTTCAGTTCCTCTGTTGTCAGGTTAGGATTTACTATTTCAAACTGTACTGGTTAATGGGGAAAAAAATCTCGATCTCCTTAAAATGACCCCCTTCCATTTGCATTTGCTGCAGGACGTTAATGACAGACTGAGCCTCAAGTTTCCCAAGCTATACCTGCCCGGTCAGCAGGGGACGTTGTTCAACTACAGGAACTTCTTCATCAGCTTGTTCCATGGCATCTTCGTCTCCCTTATTATCTTCTTCATTCCTTACGGCGCATTCCTGCAGACCATGGGGCAAGATGGAGAAGCCCCCTCAGATTACCAGTCTTTCGCCGTCGTCACTGCCTCATCACTGATTTTTACCGTCAATCTACAGGTTGGTCACTCATAGGATGGCTGGGTTGTCTGCAAAGACTGACTTTGACACTATAATTTATATGTACTGACTATTTTATTAGCTATTGGCATAATTTGATGAGAGTTTTACAGTAGCTGGCTAAAACGAGGTCTTCCTTTTAGTAGTTTAGAGCTACTTTTCTCAGAGAGGAATTGTATGTTTACCTTTTTGTCATTGAGTGTAACTGTAATAATCTAAAATGTTATCATTCTTGTCACCTTTAGATCTCGCTGGATACCTCCTACTGGACCTTTGTCAACTGTTTTGCTGTTTTAGGAAGCATAGCCATCTATTTTGGCATTATGTTTGACTTGCACAGTGCTGGAATTCACGTCATCTTTACCCCGTTTTTTACCTTCACGGGTCAGTGGGTCTCGTAGCACCTTCATTCTCTTTCATGTTGGTCCTCGGTTTAGTATATAAAATAATTTGCATGCCATAATCCTAAACAATACTAAGCAGCTCAAACCCTGTTGTCTTTTGTCACTAACCATGTTAATTATGTTACCGTTCATGTAGGGGCAGCCTCAAACGCTCTGCGTCAGCCTTACTTGTGGTTAACCATAATCCTCACAGTGGGCATCAGCCTGCTGCCGGTCATCTGCATCCAGTTCCTCCATAAAATCATCTGGCCTTCCGTAGGAGATAAGGTAAGCTCACTGAATGTCAAACTTGCTGGCCCTACCCAGTCTCGGGCCTCATTTATGAAAACTTAAAGTGAACTTAGATTGAAATGACAAATGCATTTAATTATACAACTACTGATCTATACTACTGAAATACATTGGAATGTACTTATAAATTATACCCATGTTAAAAAACGATTTTGTTTAGACCATAATTTGATACACTGTCGCCGCTATGTTTTAGCGTGTGCAAAGCAATCTGGGAATGATGTAGAATGGCTGTTGTTGCTCTCTGCGGAGCTAAGCGAGCCACTTGCGAACAACTTTTATCATCAGCGAAAATAGTTACAAATGCCATACTGCGCTGCTTCGGGATGCAATTTCCAATCAGGACGGAATGCAAAAAAAGGAGGGAAGCAGTCATAACTTTTCCAAAGAGATAAAGTTGGGAAAACGGTGTGAGGATGCAGTCAGACGAGTTGAGTTGCCGAAAGAACCGCGGTTGTTCGAAGCCTTTGATCGCCCCCAGCTCATGAGAGCGCTCACCACTTTAGCGGCAGCAGCCATCACCATCGGACACTGAGTTAGCAGTAAAATAGGTATACATATAACATTAGTCTCAGTTATGACTGAATACATTGATAACATCGGGCAAAACGAACAAGTACCGTGGGCAGCGGCAGAAATGAAACCGAGGCACATCCCCATTTGACGTCACTACCCAGAATGCACTGCGACGAGAACACAATGGCGGCCTATGTTAAAATTACGTTTTGTCAAAATGTCTAAATCTGGAAATTATTAATGAAAGTTGTATCTTATGTTACTCAAGTCGAAAGATCATATATACCAAACATGTCATTGCAATCGGAGTTCACTTTAATACTATCTGAAGGTGGACCCCACTTATTTTCTTTTCCATATGTGTTGCTCTATATTGTTTTCTTTTTCTTTTGACTCTTTTCTTGTAGAAACATGATTTTATAAAAAAAGAAAAAAAAAATTATACTTGGGCATTAAACCAGACAAGGTGTACATTTTCTTCACACATAAGAATGTTTACCCTATGTAAAGTTATGGTATTCATTTAATGTTTTTCTGCCGTAGATCTGTTGTCTTTTGCTGGTTTGTATTTTTATTTTTTTATTTTTATTGGGGGGGGGCGTTTTTTAAAAATAAATTATCTAGCCTTGACCTCAGCTTCTTTCGAGGTCAAAAAGTACATGTCATTGATGTTAAAATGTAATAACACAATGTATTGGTTCCATTTAATAGCAACTCTATTTTTTTCATCTGCCCTCAAGATCCAGAGAAATAGAAAGAGGTATGAGTTGGAAATGCAACAGGAGGCGAAGAAAAGGACACCGGGCTTCCAACGCGGTGCGCGTTCCCGTCGCTCTGGCTATGCCTTCTCCCACTCCCGAGGATATGCAGACCTCATCGCTTCTGGGAGAAGCATTCGGAGGCGCCCCGCGTCCCGGGTTGGGCCCCAGAGCAGCATCAGGGAGGTCCCCGAAAGAGCTGAGAACATCTGATGGTTGCAGACCTGGAGACCGGTGAAAACTGACACTGTGGCGGTATTCCCAATTCTGGGATTACCGTTTAAAGGGGCTACTCTGTGACGACACTGCAGAGATGCTCAAGATTGGTATCTCAGCAGGGAAATGACATTATTAAATTTGAGAGGATATTTTTGAAAGGATATTTAAGTGCCTTTGAAAGTAACAGAAGAACCGAGGCACTTCTTCATCTTCTATGCAAAGACTCTATGCAAAACCAAAGAGAAACAACTGATGTTTTTAGTCATGCACTGACAGTGTGATTGACAATGTCATTTAATTTAGGATTGTTTTTAAAACAAAAAGTTTTATTTTATAAAAGATTAGTTGAGCCCACCTAACCCACATTTCCTCCTCATCGCTACCACCGCAACTTCAAACTGGTATGGCTCCATGTCCATCGGGCGCTGGAAATTAGCATTTTGTATCAAATTTGATTTAAATCAATGATTAAATGGATCCATTTAGTTCTGTCTTTTGAAACTCATTCAAAAGAGAGCCTCAATTTTATTATCATAATTTTAATATTTTATTGTCAAAGGAGGCGTGTTACATTCTCAGGGTATGCAAGGTGCTTAGCCGTTAAGTGTCTTATGTAATTTAATTTGTGAACGTTGTTTCTCCAGTACTGAATCAAGTGGCTGAGATAGCACATGCGATCACTTATTTTGGAAACTCAAATTTGTTTCAACCAAAATCTTTAGTTTTCATCATAAATTGTACACCTTGAAAAAATAGGCTCCCCCCCCCCCCACCCCCCATCTCCATCATGTAAAGACTCTTAATCATCTTCCCGTCTTTCATTTTTTTCAAGCTTTTACAACTTTGTTTGTGTCTGTGTCCATGAAAATGATGTCATTTCTATAGTCCTACAATTTATTTAAGATATCTGCTGTGAGATTCTAAGCCAAAACTGAGACATTGTTCTGTTACTGTATGTTTTTATTACTTAATGAATGGAGGCAGTTAACCCAGAAATGCTCCTGTAGTAGTTGGGTTGAGTTGATATTTCATCATATTGTTGCTAATAAAAGCCAAGGGTATATGTATTAATCTGAAACTATGTTGTTGTTTTTTGCGCTCCGCTCTTTTACTGTGCAAAAAAGTAATCCTTTGTATTCCACATAATCTGTTCGAGGTCCCACGGAAGTTTAAATAATTTTCAACTGATTTAGAGTGACAGGCAAAATATACCCAGTAACAGGACTCACACATACATGGTAGATATTAACAACTACTTACACTCACGTTCACATTTATGGCCCAATTAGAGTCAGTTAACGTAACAGCACAGTGTTTCCTGGCTTTTATCGACCCAACGTGTATAATTTACATTGGAAAATTATCACAGCGTGCCATCAAACAAAAATATTTAGTACAGAAGTTATGACAAATTGTGGTGGTAGAAGAAGAGCATTTAATTGTTCTGCCTGTCACTGTACGTCGCAGGCACAGCAAGATGAAGCAAATGTTTTCGGTGCAGTTGAAACCAAGTGAATTGGATAATTCCCATAGGACACCTGATGATCTCTCACGGCACAAGGGTTGGGTATCACTGACAACTTTTTTTTTAACCAATCGGATAAGAGAAGCTAAGCAAGTTTCACTGTCTGGCAGAAACCAATGTCCAAATTGGTTCAGATTCATATTTTTTTGCAAATCTGTAATACAGTATTGGTCGGTCGCAATGTGGATTTTTTTTTTTATTATTTTTTTTTTTTTTTTTGAATTATTGAAAATAACTTTTCGGTTTCCTGAAAAGTGATAGTTTTGGGAGATGTGAGGATTCTTTCTGACACCAGCCATGTGAAATCTACACAGACAGGCCAACATTCAAATACTCGTCCAGTGTTTCCATGTTCCATTTTCAAAATTTCTTCTTTCTCGTCAGTTCTTTGCCGATTGCAAATATCTCTCACCGCAGGGTTGCAGGTTTGGTCCTCGGTTCCCAATTGACTATGTTAGGATCCTTCATCAAGAAACCAAATTGCTCTTAACTATGGGGGCTGCCAGGGATGTAATTCATGATTACCTCTTACGCACACCAGTGAAATGCTCTTATAGACGCTAATAACATGCTCTTACATACACTACGGAAATATTCTCATAAACCTGAAAGTGTATTTCAGTGCGATGTGTGAAAAGATTTCAGTGGTGTGAGTCAGACTTCCAGTCACTAGTAAAATCCTCTCATACTCATGAATGAAATGCTGTCACGCACTACTGGAATCCTTTTGCACGTTCTACTGAAATGCACTCATACAATTTACTGAAATAAGTGTTTCAGAATCAGCTTTTTTTCTTTTTTTTTTTTTTTTTTCTCCCCCTCCCCAGTTATGTAAAAGTGTTACACTGCTGTCTATACAAGCATTTCACTAGTGTGTGTTAGAGGCAATCCTAAATTATGACAGACAAAATTTGTAATGACTAGTCCTGTCCTTAAGAAACCATTAGTTCATGGTCCCAACTACCTATGGCGGTACCTGGATTGGTTTGGGGTTGTGTGTGAAGATCCCTGGGCCAAGGTAGATAATTTATCCATCCATCCATATCTGTAGATATCGCTAGGTGTCTGTCGAGGACAAGGTTTTATTTCTTGTATTTGACTTTCGCAGTACTAATTGCAGACTGTGGGTGTCGCTGCAAGACAATGCTCGCCAACTCAAAAGAGTTCATCGTGCCTTTACTGTGCGGGTGCGCGCACGCGTCTTTTCTCACGTTGTATACGCGTGCACAAATTCATATAATAAGGATTATTTAGTCACAGTTCTCAAATGGCTAATCGAGCCACAACTGTTAAGTATCTACCCCTTCGCCACGAAGTCACACTTGGAGTAAAATATCTTTCCAACAGTAGTCACTAAGTAATGAGGCATTTAAAGTGTAATTAGGCAGCATTCTTCTCGTACATTTTTCCATTTTTTTATGACTTCCCAAATGGGTCCCGCATTCTATGGGATCATGTGACGGCAGCAGTATCTATATGAAGGAAGTGACACATTAACACACATGATAGCATGATTCAATCAGATGTGTATTGATACACCTAAAATAAACTTATTGAAATGTCTACATGTCACGATTCTGTTTCAGTTCTTATGTCAGCCAACCAGCTCCTTATTTAGGACAATTTTAACCAATGGGTAATGTGGTATTTTTTTTCCCTTCACTGGTTTCACACCTCCAGGGGGAGCTCAGGTACAACTGAATATTAGGGCCAAGCATAATTATTATTATTATTATTATTATTATTATATTTTTTTGTGAGAATAAAGTGTTCATTGAAGGTCAACAGTCTTAATATTATAACAAAAAATGTTATATTTTTTCAGAATATGAATAACAATAGAAGGATTAAATTAACAAGTGAATGTACAAAAGTTCTTACATCCATAAACACAACAGCCTGAGATGAGCAGCCACTACCATTAGTGCTTGACACTGATATTATGAGTTTATTCTAAAATTCAGATCTTTTTCTTGAAATATGAAATCTTTTTCCTCACCAAATTCTAACTTTAATCTCATGAAATCTTTCCTACTTTATTCTCATAGTGCGCATCTTTTTTTCCCCCAGTGTGGCCTATATACACATTTATACTTAGGAACTATAATAAATAATACTGCGGAAACCAGGATGGGGGTAAAGTGCATGCCTACTCCAAGGCCAAACAATGCTAATCTGGATTATCAAATGCATGGAAACCCACCCAGTACATTTGCCTTTATCATCAAAATTCTCACGATGATTGATACACTATTCTCTAATGATCTAAAAGAATTTTAGATTGTTTTTGTCCCACCCCTCCAAATAGTTGAATCAGTTGTTTGTGTATAAGCCTTTTAACAATGAAACATTCTGCTGACTTTTTAAAAATTGGTTTCCCCCATTTTTGTTTCTTAAGGAAAACATTAGGACATGACACCCAATCTGGCTTTTAAAAGTTTTTCATCAGTTTGTCAAGTATTTCATCATCCAACAGTATTACTGTTGCCACACTGTTTAGGGCATGTTAAATGATTTTTATTTATGTTTTTGGCTACTATCTCTCAGTGTCTCTGTCCAATCTGCATCAGTACCACATCAGAAGCCTCTAGGCCTACGTAGATAATGCTCTCCATATTTACAGTTCTGGGAGGATTAAGGGGTTTTGACTAGATCCCATTTGTGTGAACCTATTAGTGCCTAGTGCTCCAGGCTCCCTCTGATTCGCTTCTGAGATTAGGTAAAGGTATTATAGTAAGAGGATCGGCTCGCCTCTAGCTGAGGGTCTCGTCTATACAGTGCGGGGAGAAAGAGAGGAACACACACAAAGACAGAGACATGCTCTTGCAGATTGGTCGATGCTACTTCGAATATGAACGAGAACACTTTTTGAAAATAAAAATCAAGACAGAGATACCTGTCTCTGTCCATTTGGCCCGTTTGTTTGTGTCTTACCTGATGCGTCGATACGATGTTACCATTACGTTTGTTGAGAATCCTCAATTTGATAACCTCATTAAAATATGTCAATGCATAAATAAGTTGTCGCCGTGCGCCCCTCCTCCAGCAGAGGAAAGATGAGTGCCATGTCATAATTGATGACTTAAAAAGCATACATTTTTCAACACACAGTGGCAGAGATGGCACTTCATGTTTATGACAATCATTTCCTTCGTGAATGATTCATGTGGATGTGGCACATGAATCTTTGAAGGAACAAACAGAAACACTGACGCTCAGCGATTTGGACGCCTCGACTGGATGGCTGCTGCAGCAAATACTCGCTGTTAGGGAACTGACAACATGGACAAAGAAAGTGTCAGGATAACAGTCAAATATAGCTACAGTCGCTGTACGTACTCGATGTATCGTATGGTCAGATTTTGCCAGAAGAAATTTGAATTTTCAAATAGCTACTGTAACTATTACTAAAGGAATCCGACATCACCTCCACTTTTAGAAGTACTCTAGATTTGAGCAGTGTTTCTCACCTGGTGGATCTGGACCCAAAAGTGGGTCACGGACCCATTTTGGGTGGGTTGCAGACACCTAGTAAAAAGATTACATGTATTCCTATTCTGATTTTTCCAGTACAATACAGAGGAAAAGTGACAAGAAAAGTTATTTCCTTGTTCTCTAGCTACTAGTTTAGTCTCTAAACAAACATGTTTTTAAGCAAACAACGAAATCTTTATTGTTCCTAACTTCGATGAAAGTGGGTTGCAAATCGCGACTTTGCAACAATAGTACAATGCGGCTCCCAGGGTGACGACACTTAAGAACAATTGGTCTAAAGGGTCAGTCGCTTATACCTATAGCCACAGAGTTGCCACCTTAGAAAAATGTCTTAGAAGTGCTTCCAACTCTTCATAAAGAGGTGAGCTGAAGTAATATCTCCATTTTGTATTACTGTGCTCTCATTCTCCATGATATGATCAGCTTGAAGGCAGTGGATCATGGAAGTAAACATTGCAGACAAAAAAATAAAATAATAAATCACGTTAATATTTGTTCATATCAGAATACTGGAGAGACCACTCTCACAGTCACCGTGCTCCTCTGCACAGTGGAACCATGCCCTCCTTTAAACATCACATTTATCTGTTGCCTGGAAGCTGCAGTAGCCTGGTGGAGATCTTTCATCTTCCCTGTGTAGTGCCCATCACAGGGCCCTACTGGCTGTTTGGATTTTAGCCAAGGTTACTATAGAAACGCAGAGGGAGAAGTGCTGAGGGCTGGCTCACGGAAATGAAAACTGGCCTTCCAAGGCCCTACAAAACCTCCACAAAATGACAGTTTTGTTGTTGTTGTTGTTATTCTCAATTGATCCCTTACAGACTTGCTTATTTATAAATGACACACAATTATAATTAAAGCCCAATTTATTTGAACATTTAACCACGGAACATTGAAAACATGCTAACATTTCTATTTCTTTCTTTCTTTCTTTTTGCTGTTTGTCTCCAAATGTTGACAATATACAGGTACTGTATGTGACAGATTTGCTCATGTGATTTGCATCAATCCCAGGTTTGACAGCACAGCGTTTCTGAATGTGCACCTTTTGTTTGTGAGTGCCACGGGAGGCGCATTATTCTCTTTGAGGTGAATTCGATATTCATGGAAGACATCTGCACAGATCAGCACTGAAAAATGTAAATTGCTTTGACTGCGAGAGTATGGGAGCATTACACGAAGGCATGAATGTACATAGGACTGAACTCAAGTGGTGATCAAATGTATTAAATGAGTTTATGTTTGACTGAAGTCAACTACATTCTGAATGCATGTTAAATAAAATCATTGAACACAACATAGAGACATGGGTGAAACTGAAAAAACAAAATTGGTGGCTTGATAGTAATATAGAGCATTCAAATGACACTGGTTTAGAACTCCTTTTGAAATTCATTTTGAGAGTCATTTCAGGTTGAGTCAAATTTTTTTCTGTGATTGGCTGGCGACCAGTTCAGGGTGTACCCGCCTCTCGCCCAGATAGCTGGGATAGGCGCCGGCACGCCCGCGACCCTAGTGAGGGGAAGCGGTACAGAAAATGGATGGATGGAGAGATAGTCCAATCACATCCTATCCAGTTTCTTAAGGGAGATCAGGGGGGCTGGGACACAGGGGGTGCCAATCCAGTCTTAGGGGGGCACTGGTCCCCCCTAGAACTGCCACTGATTAGATGTGGTCATTCATTTCTCAAATAGTAACTGAAAAACATGCACTGAGGATGAATCATAGCTGCTTCAATGCAGCCCATTACATGATGATGATGCTTAAGGCTTTATGTTTATCCAGTTATAACTATAAATGTCTTAGATAAAGCCTCATTTTGACTATAATAAATACCTGGGCATGTTTCTTCCCTTAAGGTTGGTCTTTTTTTTCTTTTGTTTATTTTTTATAATATATTACAATGGCTTAATTATGATAAAACATCATTAACATTTTATTCCATTTACCTGGATCCTTTTAGTGCTCATTTTAGTGCATTGCACTGGGAGTTGAACCCTCACCCAAGCAGTGCTAGTGCCTTGCATTACGGATTCTAGACAGTATCAGAAAATTGTTGCATAAAACTTAAAAAAATAAATAAATAAATAAATAAATAAAAAAAAGAGGATACACTCGAAATGGATAAATCAAAGTGACACTGGATCATTATGCAAATTTGAACCTGGGTGGGCCACTTTCACTTCGAGTGGTTTTGCATACGCAGGCGCGCGCACACTCACACGTACGCACGCACGTGCGCGCACACACACTGGCTGAGGACTATTTGATCAAGACCTAGCCTGCTGACCAGGTTTTCAACAATGTTCGCCAGAGAAGTGCATCATCAAATTAAAACAATAAAATTACCATTTTATCACTAGTGGAACACTGCAGGGTTTTTCTTCTCCTACGTTTTTATTCATTATGATTAATTTTCTTCTCTTTTTTAGTTTTTTTCCCCTCCACGTTGGGGGCCATGGTGATGGGCCTGGCATAAGCATGCCCAGAGGCCTCTTTTCCAGGACATTATGCACACACACACAGGTAATGCGTTGTGGGGACCGGCGGCACATAAGTATACTTGTGTGGTCTTCGTTTGACAGGGCATCTTGTCATTGGCTCGTGCTGTCAAATGCAAATTTTATTAAGGACCAGCCCACTGCCTGGGGTTTAAACGCTACCTTGGTCGGGTGTGAAGAGCATCATTGAACACGCAAACTCCACGCAGGCGAGGCCAGATTCGAATCTGGGTCCTCAGAACTGTTAGGCGGATGGGCTAACCAGTCGTCCAATGTGCCAACTGAAGCCATTAATGAAGAAACAACTAAAAAAGTAATAATGATTTTTTTTTCTAGGAGTGATAAACTCCTAGAAAATTAATTTTTTCATGAAAAAAAAAAGTTCTTTTCCTTCCACTTTGGGGTCTGGTGAAAGCCCGCCCACTGGCATCCTTTCCAGGACACTGAATTTGCATGCACACATACAGCTACTAAAATCCGAGTACTACTCACTGAAGTTGCATTGAATAAAACTAGCTATCTTTGGGCGAGAGGCGGGGTGCACCCTGAAGTGGTCACCAGCCAATTGCAGGGCACATATAAAACAAACAACCATTCGCAATCACATTCGCACCTATGGGCAATTTAGAGTCTTCAATTAACCTACCATGCATGTTTTTGGAAGATGCGAGGAAACCGGAGTACTCGGAGAAAACCCACGCAGGCACAGAGGAGTACATGCAAACTCCACACAGGTGAGGCCGGATTTGAACCCTGTGCCGCTGCAGTAAAAACTATTAAATGTAAAACAATAAAACCAACCGTTTAAAATTTGATTACGATTTATTGGTGAACGGCAAAACATTACATCCCTACATATGACGCATCATGGACACCATCATTATATTTCGATCCTTTTTTTTAGGGGCACTCAAGCAGTACTCCTCAAAAGGCCTATGGTAATAATAGTAATGATAATGCACTTTATTATTATTTTCAGACATAGTCTTCTACCAATGCGAGACAGCAAAAAGTGTGACACACTTTAATACATATATTTTTAATTAAGTCTAAACCTGCCAGTTAGTATACTACAGGTATATCTGCATGAGAATACCAGTGTAAATAATATTAATAATAATAATAATAATAATAATTATATGTGAAGAGACCAATCTAAGGATAATTGATTTCAAGCCATTTTTTTCTCATTATGCTCCCATCGCAAATATCTGACTCGTAATCGTGTCACTTGACCCGTGTGAACCTTCTAAAAATATTCAGTTTAGGCCAAAATGATTAATACACCGGCCAAATCTTGAGTTAAAGTGATTTTCTTTTAAGACTGAAGGTTATATTGACAGAAGACAGAAGCAAAAGACTGTAAAACGGTTCTTTTCCCTAATTTTATTTTCAAATGTATTATTTCTTATATTTATGTTTCTTTTTAAAACTGCATTGTGACGCTGAGAGAAAAATTCTGTTTTTCATTCTATCTGTTTGTCTTGTGTCCAGAATCGCAACCTCTCTTTCGCTTACACGCACGCACGCACGCACGCACGCATGCACGCACACACGTACAGACACACATGTTCAGTGAAGGATACAGAAACATGGAGCTTCTCTCTTTCCCTCTTCAGCATGTCAGAAGCATTTTGCCGGGTGATTAAACACTGCGGTGAGCGTTCAAGCCCTGTGGTTGGCCTGGGGGCTCCGCCACGATCCTTGCACCTGCCACTCTGATCCACTGACCGACCTCTCTCCTGCCCCCTGTGCAGTGTGCGCACACATATACACACATTCAGACACAAATATAAAGCAAGAATAACACTCAGTCGAGCAGGGGTCCCCAACCTTTGATCTTTTGAAACTCAGAGCTACTTCATGGGTCCTGATTACTGCGAAGGACTATCAGTTTGATGCACACTCCTGAAATAACAAGTTTTCTCAATTCACTTTTGAGTATATATCATTATTAATAATTAATAATAATTATCTACATGAAGACACTGATTATGTTCATGATTTCTCAGAATAATTAACAACAACTATTTAATAATGCAGGAAACAGATGAATAGGAAACAGTTCATTTCTGTACATTTCAAGTTAACATTTTCAAATGATCACTTCTGCAATATTCCTATTGGAAATCACAATGGCTCATGGCGAGCTATTTTTAGAACAGGTTTGCAGGCACTAGGGGCCTACCTGGTGTCAACGGTGACCCCTGTAGCAGAGTGAAGACAATCAATTGTATCATGAATAGTCAATTGTACACCTTCATATAGGTGACACTTTTCATAATGAGCACGATTACAGTAGATACCCTTCGTAATCAGCATTTCTAGATGTATTTATAATTCAGGGAGACATGAAGGAACAACTCTTTAAACCAAACTCTTACCTTTACACTCTGCTACTCCACTGCATGGCATATAAATATCGACCAAACAATTCGTTACATTTGACCTTTGAAGAAAAAAAATTATACTATTCCATGAGCTGAAAGTCTGAGAGTTGAAAATCACACACACACACACACACACACACACAAAAGCACAAACAAACCACTCACTGTAAATGATAATGAAAGGTCCCAGGACAGGTGTCACAAAAGATAGATGACAAACCTAAACTGCAAACTAGGAGTTTTCCCCTCCCTTCAATGTGGAGCTGAAGATCAAGCAGCAAGTCTACAAAGAGATCCTGAGGCATTTGCTTCGTTCAGTGTGCGAGAAAAGGCGAGCGTTATGGCAGAACAACTCGTGGTCGCTTCACCGTGACAACATGCCTCCTCACAATGCCCTGAGCATCTGACAGTTCCTGGCCGAGAAGAATATCGCCATGCTGGAGCAACCTCGCTAGTCACCCGACTTGGTCCCATGTGACTATTTGTCCGCTTTCCCGAGCTCGGGGGGCGTGGGGTGGGGTCTTCGGGGCGGATCCATTTTGAAGACGAGAATGACATCAAAATGCCTGTGACTACGGAGTTGGGCACGACCATTCCAAGAGTGCGTGTAGGTATGACGGAGAAGACTTGGAAAGTGTGTTCGAATCTAAGGGAATTTACTTCAAAACGAGAATACCTTATATTGGGATTTGAAATACATATTTTGCGACACTGGTCCTGGAACTTGTCTGACACACCTCATGGTATAAGTCAAATAAGGACACAGTGAAGGAAGAATAGCCGTCCTCTTTCAAATGGTTTTCAGTTTCTCTTTTTTGTCGGATTGTTTAATTATATTGTTACAGGAACATTTTACTGGTTTAAACAGACTTTCTTGTTCCGTATGCCTAATGCAGTCCATTGAAAGCAAGTTGAATGTGAGAACGTTCAACGATGCAATAAGTAGTCAAATGTTTCTTGGCTGGAGGGAAGGAAAGTTCCAGTTGGCCTCTACTACATATGGAGAAAAAACTTTATAGAAACAAGTCAAAGCTCCGCTTAAAACACAAACCCCGCAACCCACTAATATAATATCTCCCTAAATAATGCTCAGTCTATGTGTTCTTTACTAATTATTAGTTTCTGCACTTTCTCCATGCAGTGACAGCCTTTGTTCTCTCACTACCTGTGCTGGAGGAGGGCGAGCATGTGTCTCAGGCCCACACTACATCTGTCATACATTCTGTGTGTGTGTGAGTGTGTGTGTGTGTGTGTATGTGTGTGAGAGTGTGTAGCACCAAAAAGCATGTGCTTACGTGGTTGTATATACTCTTGGTGGTGGTAGGGAGGTGGTAATGTGCAGGAAGCAGATGCCATTTGTTCTGAAGTCAGCAGCTGGATCCAAAGTTCCCAGTGGGACATGTGTTTTGTCTACACCACAAACACACACACACACACACACACGCTTGCCCATGTGTCTGGCAGATATAGCAGACATGACACCTGCAGGTAAAGTGCTGGTGAGTTGGTGTGTGTTTGTATGGATATTAGCTTTATAGGGATCTTGGCCAGGGCTGAACTAGTGACAATTAACATATGGAGGAGATCACCTGCATATATTAACCACAGTTTCCACACACACACGTATGTTTAGCCAAACAATATGTATGTGACCTGCGATTGGCTGGCCACCAGTTCATGGTGTACCCCGCCTCCCACCCGGAGATAGCTGCGATAGGCTTCAGCAGCCAGTGACCCTAGTGAGGAGAAGCGGTAAAGAAAATCAATGGATGGAAGGAATTTACAATCACTTCTTACTGTTTTTAAGTTCTAAATGGGCACTTTTCAACAATAGTGTGGCATTCATGGAAGTATGTTTTTTTACGAGCACCCAAAAACAAATGTAAGTGTAACATGGCTGAAAAAAATCTTGGTTGTTTCATTTAAGTGTAGTTAGTGAAGCTTGGGGTGTAACTAATTTTCTTGTCAAAAATAGGCTTCAGTCGAATAATCTTTGAATTTATGCCCTTTTTTGAAACCAAGTCAAAGTGCTAAAAATCCATTAACAATCCATTAAATCTGAAGTGTATGCCAAATACCCGGGACCATATAACTCAAATATTGGCATTACTTAACATGAATAGTAAGGGTGTGTTTGACAAAATTTCTGTGATTGACTATGCAGAAATTTTTAGTTGTCAGAAAAAAGGAAGGAATGCATTTTCCCCCATACAAAGTCTCTCTGAATGTTCTGAACTGCTGTGTCCATGCCAGTGTCATATTGATATCAGAATATTTGTAACATGGAGGAGTTGGAGGTCTGCGTAGATGTAGGCCTCAACAATCAATTCCACACACAATTCAATTGTCACAAAAACAACTATGCGGACAAGTTTTTGCATGATTTTTTTATTTAAAACAAGTTAGTGAACCTGAGCCAGTCCGCCATGCTGAGTCATAATTTCTGATGTCGAAAAAAAGTCCATCATTGAGAGAACAAACTCTTTGGATTGAAGTAACCTTAAAATGCCCGAAGAGTTTCGCCTGGTAGCTAGGCACCATATGGCCGTCTCATACAAGATCTACCCTCGTCCTGACAATTAAGACCACGGGCTAAAGCGCTGCCGGATCTGGAGCGTGGCCAAATGAGAGAAGGAAATGAAAGATAGAAACTATCAGGCAGAAAAAGAGACAGACAAATTCCAAACAGGCAGAGATAGAGATAGAATAGCTAGTTAGTCGTGACAAAAATCGACACAAAAAAGTAATGAAACGACTTGAGTTTTGTCAGTGCATCGGAGCGATGAGAGGAGCCGCATAAGTGTTGTAGTCATAACTGTGATATAAAAATAAGAAGAAGAGAGGAGGAGGAATGATGAAGAGAGCTAAACAATGTTCAGCCAATTAAGCGTTGCAAAGGAATCGATGTGTACAATGAGCCAGCCATGACTGAACGCAGAGAAGCAGAGCTGCCTAATTACAGCCTGAAGGGACAGTCTCCATCCCAGTGGAAACTGAGGAAGCAAGAAAGGAGCTAGGAACCAAGGAAGGACGTGAGTAAGGAAAGGACAGGAGCAATGACATCGAATGTAATATCTCGCACATTCACTGGCCCTATTTCTAGCCCTAATCACCTCACTGATAGAATTTGATCTATTTTGACTTTAAAAAAAAAAAAAAGATGTCAAAATTCCGCACAAGCAAAGCAGATATCCTATTTCTTATGAGAGGTTATACAGTAAGTTATAGAGAAAAAAAATGACAAAAACAACAGATGCCCAATGGAGACATTGCGTGCTTTATTCTGTATAATATTTTGAAACTTGTGTTTGGTCATTGTATTTTATTGTGATGTTGTACATATTTTGTCTCTTTTTGTTTTTGTTTGAAAAAGCTCATGTGGATATGTTGAAAATGAATTTGGGATTTGGATTTGCAATTCTACTGGTATGTGCACATCAAGTAAGGAAAGACACTTGAAAAATAATGAAAAATAGGAACTACATTCTATTCTTTATTCCCAAAAAATAAAATAGTGCCTCTAAAACAAAATTGAATGAGATGCAGTATGATGTGATGTCAAGCTAAAAAAAATAAATAGAATAAAATCAAAACGTGTTAAGCAAAGAGAGACTAGTGATAACATAATCACTGATTGAAAGCAGTTAAAAGTCACAACATTCAATGCTTGTATACAAAAGTTTGAAAAATTACAATAAACATTGATTATTACCATTGTTTACCTTTTCATCCAAAAACACACAAAAAAAGTCAGTTTTATTGGTTGTAGGTAGGAAAAACAAAAAATCACTAAGGCCCGCCAAGCACTGAGCGACATGGTCGAAACAGACTGAACTGTCATGTAGCGTGGCGGTCCGGCAATTAGTTTTCGTGAGTGTGCTTCCTTCGGCCACTGGTTATGCTGCTGTAAACGTGAAATGTGCTGGCGAATGGCGTCGCTACGTCGTATGTGTGACAAGCCATCAAAAATATACATGAGCTTTCCCCTACACCGAGAACATTTCCCGTTTCTAAGCGTGGGCAAGACTCAGCCCGATGGCAGATACAGTATATACAGAATCTACTGTATAATACAATTTCATATGCACCTGTGGCTTGAAAGCAAATCTGTGAATCTCGCTGAAATGCACGGGTGCATTAAATACATCATTGCCAGCAGCATCTCAAAACTTCCACACTCTCTCCTTTACGATGGCCTCTCTTTGTGGCAATCTGCTTCTTACTTGACAATCCTGTCATGTTTTCGTGTTTCGACAAAATAATAATACAGTACAGTGCAGTATTCTGTACGTGGATCTTCAGCAGCTGGTACAGGTCACAGTTTCTCCTTTGCAGCGTGCCGGTAGATGTGCAGTGTTGAATCGGCAACACATTTTTTTTCACAATGGTCCACATCAATCGCTGTCGATCAGTGTGCGGCGGACCTACATTTTGAGATACATGATTTCAACACGTCAAAGCTGCTGTAACCCGGTCGGTCAATCGTTGCATATTGAGCAGAAACACATTTACATGGTGTTTGCGTTGTTGGTGTGAATTTAACTTGTTTCTTAACACCTCTGGCCTGTTTCTTATTGAACGACACGAGAGGGGCGAAATAGAAGATGCACTGACTGTTGGTAACGAATTCCTCTGTGAAAGAGTCCGTCAAAATTGAGCATTATTATCTTTGTAAAGCCAGAAGAATGGTTGATAAAGTTCTTTCTCGTATTAGATCTCATTAGATTGTGGAGCACTTAAACGTTGTGGCTGGTGAGTGTAAATGAATTGGTTCTCTCACTGTCTTACTGTTGATAGTTATGCAGTTGTCCACTGGCCAAGAGGGGGCGCCATAAAAATGTCCTGTATTTTCTGCTGTGTTGCTTGGCACACATGTTTACCCTCGGGGTGATGGTGAGCAGGAAGTATTTCTAAAAACAGGGCAATTCTAGAAAAATCCCTGGCAGCGAAAAATCCTTCCCTCCCCCCCTCCCCGACCCCCCCTTAGATGTCTTTGGCTGGGTCATTGCATAATTTAGTAATCAACTAAATTAAGGTATGGAGAGATGAACTTTCAGCATGTGAGCATTTGTGTCAAGTCTTTTTGCGGGAAACCGAGGGAGCCACTACACTTTAATGAATCTGAAAGTGCCTCCGATTGTCATCGACAGTAACGACACACACACACACACACACACACACACACGAGCAGAGGGAACAGGCACCATTTGGTGTTTATGTAAATGTGCAAAAAACAAAATGGCTGACTGCCAAATCCAGTCAGTAAACAAAGCTTGTGTGAGTGCCAGGCAGAGTGTTGTTAAGGTGGACCACTCAGGATAGTGTCTGGGTGGTGGGTGGCCCAGTGCAGCTAAAAGACCTTAAAGTAGGCCAGCGGTGACCACGTGAAGCAGCCATTAGCTTGTGTTAGGATGGAAGACCGCAGGTCTGCATCACTAAAAACAACGGGCCTTTTTCACCAACAGATTGCCATGTTTATATTTAGCAGATTTAGGCTGGCGTTACACGACGTTGGTCAAATAACACAATTCCAAAATGATTCTCCCATATGACCCAGTTTGGATATGGGTCATGGTCGTGTCAATGCGTTGAATTGGAATCAGGGTTGACCATTAAATATGGTGCATTCATATTGCTTTAAATAAGGGAAACAATACCTGCAATTAAATCAATGGCTGTCCAGTCATGGGCCTTCAGAATCATCCCCACTTTTTTTCTACTTTATGGTACCCCTGGTTATAGTTACCCTAACTGCTTGATTGACACAATCACTTTTTGTATTTTATCATGTCATTTTATTTTCTTAAAAATCCGTTTTGCTTCCCCACATGTAAACACATTTGGAGGATTTGTTAACAGTGTGAATAGGTTTTCATTTTTGTAAATTGCGTTCATACTTCTTGGCCACCTTAGTTTGTTTTACTAAAAAGCAGAACAATCAGCAAACAAGGATTACGTTTTTGTCGGGCCAATTAAAGCAAGGGGTTTGTTTGGGCTAATTATTTGGACATACACTGGCTAATTATTTTTGAAAAATGCAATTAAGAGCAGCAAATTTTGCATTAATCACAAATGGAAATGCTAATGTCAGCATATATGGAGATTTGAAGTGTGGCTTTCCTCGATAATATGAATTGTGCAGTAGTCTCTAGTGGCAGGTAGAATCATTAATCTCAGTTTTACCTCACAGTGATTACATTGTACATCACAACATCCTCACATTCTATGAATACTTTACTTCATATATGTTTGAATTTGTATTGCAATACGTGCAGAGATCATTTTACACTTAAGACTATGTGAGTCCCAGGATGCACATGTCATGGAAGCAATGAGTCCCAGCCCCGGAACAATGACTCCCTGCAACTTTTCATTGCGGAATACAGATACAGTAATCCGGTTTTTGCTTCGCGGCCCCACTATATTGCAGATATTTATTGCAGTTGTTACTCTATCTTTTATACTGTTTGTACAATATTTTATGTTATTCATTGTTCTTGCGCATTCTCAATATATGTGTTTAGGCCTGCCATGATAGCACATTTTTTTAGAAGGATATACAGTATTTCTCCCAAAACTTTCATGATATGTTTTTTTTTTTGTTTTTTTGTTATGCCAATGATATAATGATATTAGAGCATAATAAAGAATGGTACACATCTCCCAAATTCTGCCCCGGTAATCAAATATATGAGCACAACTGTGTAATGTTCTCTCATTTCCTAAATAAAAGTAGGGCTGCATATCACAATAAGAGCAAGTAAATGAAAAGAGAAAGTTAAACATGTTCAAATAAAGTGCTTAACTTCCAAAAAATAAATGTTAGAATTTCCCCTTTTTTGCTGGCATCTTGACATAATAGTGAAGTCTCAAACAATTTTATGTATTTCTATTTAACTCTTAACAACTGAAGCATTTTAGAGGTTATGTTTGTTCAAAACCTTTGTTTAGTTTGAAAATGGCTTTTCACATATATGCACTTTTAATAAGTGCTACTCATGGGACCTTCCCACTGAGAAATACAAACTATATTGCAGATTTTGATTACAGTTGTTATTTGATTTTTTTATACTGTTTGTACAGTATTTTTTGTGCTATCCATTGCTCTTCCTCTCTCTCAATATATTGTTTTTAAATGTTTGTATTGTTTTAGGTGTGTTTATAGGCCCTTTTTAAAAAATGTAAATGCAACAAAAACATACCTAGGGTGTATTTGAATAGGGTATTTCTATTTCACGAATGTCACTTATTGCGGAGGTGGACTGGAATTTGAACCCCCCCCCTTCCCTCCTACAGACAATCAGTTTATGAATGGATAGCCAATTTATTGGCTTATAACTATTTTATGAACAGATAATCAGCTGATGAAAAAAAATACCTGGTTATTTATACTTTTACACAAAAGGACTTTACTATTGAGCTCAGGAAATAGGAGAATTTTCTCATATTCACACGTTTTAGTTGATAATCAACATTAATATATTACTGGACAGGGGGAGAATATAAAAATGGTTATGTACAGTAACTTAAGCTGTCAGATAATTGAAAAAATTTTAAAAGCAGGAAAAATGTGGCCTAAATGACATACAGTTCCCGCCCTTTGTTTGTTAAAACTGAACTAAAGTACAATACTTAAGTTCATGTGGATGTGAAAGGCCCTCCTGAAGTTTGCAGATGACACCACAGTCATCGGCCTCATCAAAGACGGTGACGAGTCTGCGTATCGACAGGAAGTGGAGCGGCTGGAGCTTTGGTGCTGCCGACACAACCTGGAGCTGAACATGCTCAAGACTGTAGAGATGATCGTGGACTTCAGGAAACATCCTTCAACACAGCTGCCCCTCAGGCTGTCCAACTTCCCCGTGTCAACCGTCAAGACCTTCAAGTTTCTGGGAATTACAGTCTTTCAGGACCTGAAGAGGGAGACCAACATTAACTCCATCCTCAAAAAGGCCCAGCACAGGATGTACTTCCTGCGGCTTCTGTGGAAGCACGGCCTGCCACATGAGCTATTGAGGCAATTCTACACATCAGTCATCGAATCAGTCCTGTGTTCCTCCATCACAGTCTGGTTTGGTGCTGCCACAGAAAAGGACAAACTCCGACTGCAACGGACAATCAGGACTGCCGGAAAAATCGTCGGTACCCTCCTACCCACCCTTGTGGACTTTCACGCTGCCAGAACTCAGACAAGAGCATGCAAAATCCTCTTGGACCCTTCACATCCTGGTCCCCGTCTCTTCCAGCTCCTTCCCTCAGGTAGGCGCTAGCGAACAATGCAAACTAAAAGCAGCAGACATTCCAACAGCTTCTTCCCTCTTGCCATTAAATTGGTAGAGGCTAAGTGACTCTCCGTTGTGTGTTTTTATGTCTCAAAGTATTTACTGCCCAAATGGCTGTCTACTGACATAGTAGAGCGGCTCCACCTACCGGAGACAAATTCCTTGTGTGTTTTTGACATACTTGGCGATAAAGAGGATTCTGATTCTGATTCTAAATAAATAGTTGATTTTCCCCAAAGTGTCCCACTTGTGTGCACCTACGGAGCCAACACCTTTCCGCTAGTGGCTCGCTGCTTTTGTGAGCGGTGCGCCGGGTGTTACCACCACAATGACAATTCATCGAGTCCTGAAAATAGGCTCCGATGTATTTATGGAACGATAACCCGCCCTCCTTTGCCTCTGATTGGCTACTGGCTAGCACCAAGACAGGACTCGTACATTTAGTGAATAATGATTCCCTGAAACCCTTCAGCAACGCACACACATACTGTACATGGGTAAGCAATTCTGTGCATCTGTGAACACAGATTCACCATGCTTTATGCGTCCCTGCTTATTTTTGTGCATCTCAGACGCAGGACGCACATCAAACGAGAGCCGTGAGCTGTGTATATTGACCTCTTACAACAATGACCCACAACTGTCAGTAACACACACTGACATATCCATATCCACTATGAAGTGATGGGAGAAGTTTGATGACAGGAAAGGGTCAGAGTAAGAAATAAGATAAATGAAAGGAGACACAGAGGAACATGGTTAAACAATTTACCACATGCCACAGAAAGGAAATATTCCATAAGAAGTAACAATGTTGAGAAGGAAACAACAAAAGGAAATGGATAAGTGAAGGAAGAGAACAGTTATTGACCCTGAAAATTGAATAGAATTTCATTTTTATCAGACATCTCCTCTCATGACAACTCCTACAACAATCATCCACTGCGCAGACCAAGGGCTATATCATTTGCAAATGTACTTCAAAGCCACCAAATGTGGCAACATTTTATTATTACCTTCGGCAGTCGCCAAGAAGTAGACTACTTTCAAAACCCAAGTCCTTACAGATGAGATATTGCCACTCGTTTTGTATTCTTATACAGTATTTGATTGTAAAGTCTCGTGATTCACTGGTGACAAACCGAGGGTGTATCCCTCTTACCTCTTACCTGTGACCCTGAACAGGATAATTGATTTTGAAATTCTAATGATAAATAAGTTATTTGCCCTCATTCATGGTGTAACACAGCTTCACTTACAGCAATTACGTAGCTTCGATTCAAACCTTAGCACCCCTAAAATTTGAATACATTTTTATTAACTGTATGTAAATTTGGAAACAACATAGAAAAGTGTAAAACCACAGGACTTGGTTGTAACGGAATATGAGTCCATTTTGGTGGGTCCCCCAAAATTATTCCCAGCACCCCTAACCCTCTGATCCTACAATTGCCCCTTATTCAAATTACTGGCCTGATAAGCAATGAGCAATTTATTTGTATTTCAAGAGTGCTTTGAAAAGTGTCCAAAGGGGGGGGGGGGGGGGGGGGGGGGGGGGGGGGGTGGAGGGGGGGGGGGGGCGGATAATTAAAACAACAAATGCTATTATTGCAGCCACTGCCACTAAAAAAAAAATCATCACTGTAACAAGTATGTATGGTTTCATGATGCAAAAAAAAAAAAAAATTTCTGTGCAAGTTAAAGTGAAAGTTTGTGCTGGAAAATGTAGACAGAGGACAGTCCAAATTATTGCAAAGATGCAGCAGGGACAGCTTGTAAGTTTTCTTTGACAGAAACTCTTGCAACAGGAACAAGTAAAGAAGTGACACACAACAAGGCTAGCTTAACAATATGACTGAACAGAAAAGGACAGGCGATGCACAGCTGTTAGAACTCAAAGAAAAGACTCAAGAGGTCATGGCTAATGAGACAAACAGAAACTAATAATTTACTTAATGTAGACTGGAGCTTGAACGGATTCCTTTCAAGTTCCTGATGTTAGAGCTTTACAAAATGACCAATTTCTTCCAATAGAGGCTGGTTTGGGTCTGAAATGTACCTCTTGCATGCACTGAATCGAACAATCAAAGAGAAATATCTAGTAATTTAACCATCCATCCATTTACTATAAAACTTATCCTCATTGTAAGGCAACTGGAGCCTATCCAAGCTGACATTAGGTGAGAAGGCGGGTTACACCGCCGTCGACAAGTTGTTAGTGAATCGCAGGGCTACAGTTTAAGGTCAGTGACAACACAACAATGGGTGATTTAGAGTCTCCAATCAACATAAGAAGAACATGAGCATCCAGATAATACCCACGCAAGCACAGGGAGAGCTCCAAACAGAGATGTTTTCCCAATTTAATTGAAAAAGAGTTTTTGTTGAATAATGGCTGAACAGTCTTCATTTGGATTGGCACAAATTCACACACATTCAAAGATAGCCACTCCTTGCTCTTTTAGGGTGGTTAAATGGCCAAAATATGAAATCTCACTGTGTTACATTGTTGGCGTCAATGGGGGGCATTCGCGGGCAAAGCACCCCCAAATGAGTTACTGTGCCCCCCCTGCCGCCGCTCCCTGCACGATAGCCTTTATTAGCCAAAATTAGATTTTTTTTTTAAAACGTTTAAATCTTATTATTTTAGCTACTAACAGTGAGATAAAGATAAAAAAAATAATTGAAAAAGAAAAACAATGTACATCATTTTCATTAGGTCACGTCACTTCCTGTCAAATTACTGTAGCTATAGGCGAACATTTGCAATATGCGAGTATTCATTCTCTAATCTGAGAAACGCGTTTTCAGACCACAGGTGCACAATGCGCCATAAAATAAAAGGCCCGGTTGGTTCAGTTCAGCGTTTGAGAGACGCTACCAGAAAAAGCACCGGCGAGTGGAAGAACACCGTTGCATACAGAAAAATGTCCACACTCGCTGCCTCGACTCTTCAAAAGCTAAGCCATATGTTTAACTTACCCAATGCCCGCTGTCGCATACCTGTTTATATAATGCTTAATGTGGTGTGTGTTTCCCAGATGTCTGACGCTGCTGTGTTAACAAAAGTAGGGTAAAAATTCTCATTTATATCTTTATTGCGTGCCACCCCAAATTGAAGTGGGTTCTTTTTTGCACAATGCCCAAACTCTCCACATCGGTTTGGGGAAATTGGTTTCATATTTTGTTTGCATCAACCTGCTCTCTAACTACCAAACTTCTTGCAACTTCTTGTAAGAAAATAAAAAGAAAAGAAGAAATAAGTCAGAAGATGATAATGTACTGTATTATTCTTGAACAGGTAGAATCAAAACTACATTGTCATGTATTATCTTTGATACACCTACAGTTCATTATAACACTGCATACTTTAAACTACAGGTTTTGAAAAATATACAGTTTAGCTCATGTAACTTGACTGCAAACATTAAGTCAGACATGATCTCTGTCATGCTCCTTTGAACGTCCACCATTTCTGCCACAGACAACCCCCCCACCCCCAGAACCCCCCCCCCCCCCCCCCCCCCCCCCGATAAAACGGAAAACTAAAGACAAAAAAAATACAAATGTTGCGTCACCAGCAGTCGGATGTGAATCTGATATGCTTATTAATCACAGACCAATTTTTCCAGATGGGGAAATCCAAATGTCAGGGTGTTGGGACAGGAAAAATGCCAGTCGTCATGACAACCAGTCAATATTTTAGAATGGATTCTAAGGAGTGCAGACCTGATGGTTGAGATTTCCCTCACACACTTGTGACCTCTGTCGGTCGAAGTCTCACAGTCTTATTAGTCTGTATGTATCCTCAGTCTCTTCTCCAGTCATCACACAAACACTTAAATACAGTAAAACTTGATTTTCAAATAACGAAGTTAATAAGGTTAGAGTGACTGATATGGTTATCAATGTGTTTCATTCAAAATAACACTTCTCTTTGTCATTTTCACATGGGAAAGGAGCCACTATGCAAAATGTTTCACTCTTGCTGTGCTGTAATTTCCAAGATTCACAGACTTGTGGACAGATTTTCTGCTTTCAGTGATGCAGAGCTTTTTAGTCATCTGTTTTGGGTTGATGGGGTCACAAAATGATTCTAAAACGCAATATTATTAGGAGAAGACTGACTTTATCCATGCATTCGACCAACCTTAGCTAAAGTTAAGAAATAGATTTAGTTGTCATAAATTTGCATTTCCATGACTTTATTGAATCATCGATATTTCCTGGATGTCAGTCTCTACCATATATAACTTCCTTTCTAAAAGATGCGGTTTGTGTGGCTGCAAAGATGGAGGCAGGTTACAGGGGGAGCAGGTTTGTAAATATGCACAGCTAACTTCAAATTTTTGGTGAGGTTAAGCCTATTAGCCTATTAGCCTATTAGCTCGAGGCGAGGTATACCCTGGATTGGTCACCATGAGTCGATCGCAGGGCCATTTAGGCAAACAGCCATTCACACTCACATTCTCATCTATGGACAACTTTTAAGGTCTTCAATTAACTTAAAGATCCCCTATTTTGCCAAACCAACTTTTTCTAGTATTTGGGATGTAATATTGTCTCTATGGTGCCTCAGTAAACATGTGAAGTATGAATTAAAATTGCATTCCTGAGTTCCAGACGTTTTACTACTGATAGGCCTGAAATTTTTCGAGCTTATCTACGTCATTAACGAAGATGTCCGGCAACCTCTCCGCCCGAGCCAGTGTGCGCTCACAAGTGGGTCTTCTACAGCGGATCCAAAACTTGGTCAAACAGAAGTAGCTGTCAGAGGGGCCTTTATGTTTTGTTTGAATTAAATTGACACTTTTATACTAAGTCCATGTTAGTGAGTCACTATGGAGGTCTGAATAGCCATAATATGGGACCTTTAACATGCTTGTTTTGGGAATGTGGGAGGAAGCCGCAGTAACTGAAGAAAAACCCACTCTAGCACAAGGAAAACATGCCAACTCCAGACAGGAATGAGCGAGTATAAAAATCCAAATGAATGAAAAATTAATCACAGGAGAGATGAAGAGACGAGGTTATGTATGAGCAAGGGTGAGAGGAGCAAAACCACAAGGAGGGGGGTGTTCACCACAAACATCTGGCCCGACTGATGTAAAAGGACTCCCTACCATAATCTCACAACACACGCACGCACACGCACACACACACACACACACACATACTCAAAATGATTTTTTAAAGTTTAAAATATAATTGTTGTTATATAGCAAAGCAAAGCAAATGTATTTATATAGCGCATTTGTGCTTTACTATGGTGCTTTACTTGATTAAAAGCATTTAGAAACAAAGACAAAAACAGATTATAAACATTTAAAACATCCATCCCTCCATTTTCTGAGCCGCTTCTCCTCACTAGGGTCGCGGGCGTGCTGGAGCCCATCCCAGCTATCATCGGGCAGGAGGCGGGGTAAACCACACTGAACTGGTTGCCAGCCAATCGCAGGGCACATACAAACAAACAAACAATCATTCACACTCACATTCACACCTACGGGCAATTTAGAGTTGTCAATTAACCTACCATGCATGTTTTTGGGATGTGGGAGGAAACCGCATTGCCCGGAGAACACCCACACAGGCACGGGGAGAACATGCAAACTCCACACAGGTGGGGTCGGGGATTGAACCCTGGTCCTCAGAACTGTGAGGCTGACGCTCTAACCAGTCGTCCACCGTGGCGCCACATTTAAAACAAAGAGGAAAAAAATCAAATAAAAATACAATTTAAACAACGTATAGTGCAAGAAATATCATTTAAAAGTGGAAATACTCGAGAAAGCATGGGAAAAAACCTGGACTTAAAAACATGCACACTTGGGGCTGATGTCACCTTTGTTGGCAACTTATTCCATTTGTGTGCAGCATAAAAGCGAAATGCTGCTTCACCATCTTTGCTTTGGACTCTGTGCTCCACTATTTGACCTGAGTCTGTCAATTCATTAATTTCATTCATGTATTCAAGACCTAAACCGTTTAGTGATTTATAGACTAGGAGCAGAACTTTCAAATCTATTCTAAAGCTGACTTTACGATTGGAGTTATATGCTCTGAGCTCTTTGTTTTGGTCAGAACCCGAGCTGCAGCATTCTGAATGAGTTGCAGTTGTTTAATGCTCTTTTTAGGGAGTCCAGTCAGAAGACCATTACCATAGTCAAGTCGACTTGAGATAAAAGGATGGATAAGCTTCTCCTGGTCTGCTTGCCACATGCAAGCCTGCACTCTGGATATGTTCTTCAGATGGTAGAAGGCAGTTTTAGTAATTGATTTGATATGACTGTTGAAAGTCAGGGGGGAATCGATCAGAACACAAAGATTTCGGACTTGGTCTTTGGTTTTTAAAGAGAGTGACTCCAAGTATTTACTAACAGCAATCCTCTTTTCTTTATTGCCAAAAACAATTATCTCAGTTTTGTTGTGGTTTAATTGAAGAAAACTTTGGCTCATCCAGATATTTATCTGTTTTAGACAGTGACACAACACCTCAATTGAACTGCAGTCATCTGGAGACCCTGCTACATATGACTGTGTGTCATCTGCATAGCTATCCATCCATCCATCCATATACACGCTGAACAGGATGGGTCCAAGAACTGACCATTGAGGGACCCCATAGGTCATTGCCATTCGATGAGATTGAACACTTCCAATGGTTACAAAATAACTCCTTTCCTCCAGGTAGGACCTGAACCATTTCAGGACTGTTCCATTTCGTCCTACCCACATTTCTAACCTGTTCAAATACATGAATTTTCAAATTTACTGTTTACAAAAAAAAAAATAATAATAATAAAATATTAAGACATTAGTTTTGCGTTATTTTGCTGAGCACGGATTGCTGTCGATTAGGAAAGGAGCATCCCCAATCATCGAGGAGCAGGCAGTTGTGGCAGGAAATCCCGGGAAAATATCTTGGGCTGTAACAACCAATCTGAGACGCACAGATAATATTAGTACTTCAACTTGCCAAAAAGTTGAACAAAAATCAGTGATTATGCAGAATAAAGGAACACTTGTGTTTTTAATTTCCTTAACTCAAATCAGTTCAGGGTGTACCCCACCTCTCGCCCGAAGATTGCTGGGATAGGCTACAGCACGCCCGCAACCCTAGTGAGGATAAGCGGAACGGAAGATGAATGAATGAATGAAATTTATTTAGACTTTGACAGGGTAGGTGATTGCTAATGCTTTGTTTTATTTGGGAAATAGTTTGGAAAAAATAAAAACAAGATCTCCTCAAAGCTATGTTTGACTTTCAGGTTCAGGCCATTTTGACATTGAAATTAAAGGGAGGCCTGCTGGACTATTCATAACGCAATTAAAGTTGACGTTAGGAACAATTGGATTTATTTGCTGTCAGGCAGCATGGAAGTAAATTAACAACAACTGCCTTGTAAATTGGAAGAATAAGTGTCACCTTTTTTTAGTCAAAAATTTACATTTAATCATATTTGGAACCCAAAAGGAAGATGAATTGTGAGATTTTTGAATGACTGCACCAAGAACAAGGTGCATACATTATCACAGCTGTCCCTGGGCTATGCATTTGGAATTTTGACCGCTTGCGCACATAAACACTGTGTTTGTTTTGAACAATTGGCAAATATCACAATACATAACAGGAATATCTGCTAAAATATTATGTTGATGGCAAAAATGAGAATTGCTTTAATTTTCCCATAGATAGATAGATAGATAGATAGATAGATAGACAGATAGATAGATAGATAGATAGATAGATAGATAGATAGATAGATAGATAGATAGATAGATAGATAGATAGATAGATAGATAGATAGATAGATAGATAGAAAGATAGATAGATAGATAGATAGATAGATAGATAGATAGATAGATAGATAGATAGATAGATAGATAGATAGATAGATAGACAGACAGATAGAGAAAGAGATAGTTAAAATAGTCACTTTTGTCACATCCCCTGAATCTCCTTTTCCCTGATAGACTGATTATTGTCATTGTTTGAAGTTTCATGGTGCTAGCTGCCAAATGGAATTAAAATACAATTATTGGTAAATGAAGTGTCTGAAGCTGTGTGTGTGTGTGTGTGTGTGTGTGTGTGTGTTCTGGAATCTAGCCTAGACCAGAGTCATCCATCTGGCATCCAAACGCCATGACAACCACTCATGTATGGAGTCACATCCTGTGCATTCAACACACACATCTGCACTGTAATTTCTTCCTGGAAGGAGCATGTGTTTCCTTTTGTTTGTCAATATGCAATATGCGGCATGCATGCGTGTGTGCTTTCATATGCATAGTATGTACATATGTTCATATGGTACATATGCATTTTAACATGCAGGTGTTTGTGTGGGTGGGTGCAGAAATGTATGTGAAGGCAGATGCCTTCTTTCGTGTTTGTCACAGTTACAGACTGACAGGTGCACAGGTTTTGGATGGTGAGCATACGTTTTAACATGGCAATAATGATGAGCTCATACGATGAGCATTTAAAATATTGGACGAAATACTCTATGAGTTATATAGTTTATTTGTTTTGCCTGGGAGCAAACTAAGTTGTTCTGGGACGAGTCTTGAATTGCACTTGTCGATAAATTTAGTATAATCCAAGCATGTTAAAATAGGTACAATAATAGAAAAACAACTTATTTGAGATCTTAAAAAATAAATAAATAAATAAATAAATAAACCAACCAACAACAGGATTCATTTGGGTCACTAAAATAAATTATAAAAAGTAAATTACATTTATCATCATTGCAATCGTGTTGGTTGTCATCTAATAGTATATTATTATTATTATTATTATTATTATTATTATTATTATTACCATCCATCCATCCATCCATCCATCCATCCATTTTCAACACCACTTATCCTGGTTAGGGTCGCGGGGCGCTGGAGCCAACCCAGCTGACTTCGGGCGAAAGGCGGACTACATCCTGAACTGGTCGCCAGTCAGTCGCAGGACACATATAGACACGGACAACCATTCACACTCACATCCACCGTCACACCGTCAGTGAGTGGGAACTGAACCCACACTGCTCGCACCAAAGTCAGGAGAGTGTACCACTACAACATCAGTGACCATTATTATAACCAGTCGCCCACCGTGCCGCTGGAGTCAAATTTTCGTACAATAAAAACGATGCTTACATGATGCTTGTATTAGTTCAAGGCAAATGTTTTATTACAAAAGTGAAAGATTGTTAAAAAAAACCTAATAAAAATAAAGTGTCTGTACAGTGTAACACACATATACATCTTTACATTAGTATTGCCATCATCAAATCGAAGAGTTGCATTTGCAAATTTGAGAAGTATTGCATCATAATGTTTCTATCTACACTATAAGTATAATATATATTTGTGCGTGTGTTTATGAAGGAGTGGTGGTAGGCAGGGGTATATTCCTAATAGAGCTGTTTTTTTGAAATTGTTTTGTAATTACACCTCCAAGGGGGAACCCGTTATCTGCGTAGCAAGAGGCCAGCGGCAAACACTTTGAAATATGACTCCTCTTCAGAGCAGCGACGCCAAACTACTGCTAATAAATGCTGATAAACAAGACGAGTGTAATTGCAGCTATTTGCATTTTTAAATATGGCGTCTGAAAAATATGTGGTATATGTTTCCCGTCAGCTGTGGCTGCTAGGTGCAACATGCTTCCTTGCAAGTTTTTGTTTTTGCTACTGAGTTGTTTTAATTTCTAATAGTAATCTAGCTCTTTGAGTTGATTTATTATGAATGCAGCCCTATGGGGGGACAAGCCAGTGCAAACTGTAGGCCGGTCCCAAACCCCGATAAATGCAGAGGGTTGCGTCAGGAAGGGCATCAGGGTTAAAACTTTGCCAAACATATGGGCGTTCATCTGAAGAATTCCATACCGCATCGGTCATGGCCCGGGTTAACAACTTGAAATTGAGGGTGTCATGTATAATGTGGGCGGCACGGTGGACGACTGGTTAGAGCGTCTGCCTCACAGTTCTGAGGACCGGGGTTCAATTCCTGGCCCCGCCTGTGTGGAGTTTGCATGTTCTCCCCGTGCCTACGTGGGTTCTCCCCAGGCACTCCGGTTTCCTCCCACATCCCAAAAACATGCATGGTAGATTGATTGACAACTCTAAATTGCCCGTATGTGTGACTGTGAGTGCGAATGGTTGTTTGTTTTCTATGTGCCCTGCGATTGGCTGGCAACCAGTTCAGGGTGTACCCCGCCTCCTGCCCGATGACAGCTGGGATAGGCTCCAGCACGCCCGCGACCCTAGTGAGGAGAAACGGCTCAGAAAATGGATGGATGGATGGATGGATAATGTGATGAGCAGCTATGCCCCACAGGTAGGATGTGACCTAGAGGTGAAAGAGAAATTCTGGAAGGAGTTTGACGAAATAGTTCTGAGCATCCTTGATAGAGAGAGAGTCGTGACTGTACAGATTGTAATGGACATGTCGGTGAAGGAAATAGGGGTGATGAAGAAGTGATGGGTAAGTACGGGATCCAGGAAAGGAAGTTGGAGGGACAAATGGTGGTAGATTTTCCAAACAAGATGGAAATGGCTGTAGTGAACACTTTCTTCCAGAAGAGGCAGGAACATCGGGTGACCTACAAGAGCGGCGGTAGAAGATGACGTGTGTAAGATGACGCTGGAGGTGGGGAGGAAGATTAAGAACATAAAGGCAGAGCAGAGAACCATGTGGTGGAAGCTGAGACAGTAAGAGTGTTGTGCGGCTTTTTGGGAAGAGCTGAGACCGGCTCTCGGTGGACAGGAGGAGCTTCCAGAAGACTAGACCACTACAGCCAAGGTGATGAGAGAGACAGGCAAGAGAGTACTTGGTATATCTTCTGGTAGGAAAGGAGTTAAAGAGACTTGGTGGTGGAACCTCAAAGTACAGGAAATCATACAAGGAAAAGGGTTAGCTTAGAAGAAGTGGGACACAGGACAATGGAATACATTGAGTCGCACATAGGGCGAAGGTAGAGGTGGCAAAGGCCAAACAAGAGGCATATGATGAGATGTATGCCAGGTTGGACACTGAAGAAGGAGCAAAGGATATATACAGGTTGGCCAGACAGAGGGATAGAGATGGGAAGGATGTGCAGCAGTTTATGGTGATTAAGGATGGAGATAGAAATGTGTTGACTGGTGCCAGCACTGTGCTGGATAGATGGAAACAATACTTTTAGGAGTTGATGAATGAGCAAAATGAGAGAGAAAGAAGAGTAGAAGAGGGAAGTGTGGTGGACCAGGAAGTGGCAATGATTAGTAAGGGAGCAGTTAGAAAGGCACTAAAGAGGTGGAAAAATGGAAAGGCAGGTGGTCAAATGACATTCCTGTGGAGGTATGGAAGCGTCTAGGAGACGTGGCTGTGAAATGTTTTACCTTTCTTGTTCAACAGAATTCTAGCGGGTGAGAAGATGCCTGAGGAATGGAGAAAAAGTTTGCTAGTGCCCATTTTTAAGAACAAGGGTGAAGTGCAGAGCTGTGGGAACTATAGAGGAATAAAGCTGATGAGCCACACAATGAAGTTATGGGAAAGAGTAGTGGAGGCTTGACTCAGGACAGAAGTGAGTATTTGTGAGCAACGGTTTTGTTTTCATGCCTAGAAATAGTTCCACAAATGCATTATTTGCCTGTGAGGATGTTGTTGGAAAGGTACAGAGAAGGTCAGAAGGAGCTACATTCTGTCTTTGGAGATCTAGAGAAACCCTATGACAGAGTACCTAGAGAGGAACTGTGGTTACTGCATGCGGAAAACTGGAGTGACAGAGAAATATGTTAGAATAATACAGGACATATATGAGGGCAGCAGAACAGTGGTGAGGTGTGCTGTAGGTGTGACAGATGAATTTAAGGTGGAGGTGGGACTGCATCAGGGATCAGCCCTGAGCCCCTTCCTGTTTGCAGTGGTGATTGATAGGCTGAGAGATGAGGTTAGACTGGAATCCTCGTGGACCATGATGTTTGCAGATGACATTGTGATCTACAGTGAAAGCAAGGAGCAGGTGGAGGTACAGTTAGAAAGATGGAGGCATGCACTGGAAAGGAGAGAAATGAAGATTAGCCAAAGTAAGACAGAATATATGGGCATGAATGAGAGGGGTGGTGGGGGGAAGAGTGAGGCTACAGGGAGAAGAGATAGCAAGGGTGGAGGACTTGAAATACTTGGGGTCAACGGTCCAGACCAATGGTGAGTGTGGTCAGGACGCGAAGAAACGGGTCCAAGCAGGTTGGAACGGGTGGAGGAAGGTGTCAGGTGTGTCATGTGACAGAAGCGTCTGTGCTAGGATGAAGGGCAAAGTTTATAAGACAGTGGTGAGGCCAGCCATGATGTACGGATTAGAGACAGTGCCACTGAAGAGACAACAGGAAGCAGAGCTGGAGGTGGTGGAAATGAAGATTTTGAGGTTCGCTCTCGGAGTGACCAGGTTGGATAAAATTAGAAATGAGCTCATCAGAGGCACAGCCAAGGTTCGATGTCTTGGAGACAAAGTTCGAGAGAGCGGACTTCGATGGTTCAGACACGTCCAGAGGAGAAATAGTGAGTATATTGGTAGAAGGATGATGAGGATGGAGCTGCCAGGCAAGAGAGCTAGAGGAAGACCAAAGAGAAGGTTGATGGATGTCGTGAGGGAAGACATGAGGGCAGTTGGTGTTAAAGAGAAGGATGCAGGAGATAGGCTTACATGGAAAAGGATGACACATGATGGTCAGTTTCATTACCTCTGCCAGTGTAGTTTCTCACATCGTGTAGTAAGGGGGATTCTCTTTATGTCCCGCCTCTTGCACTGTCTCTGTCAAAGGCTGCTCGCCATGGCAATCATAGCAAACAGGCACAGTGGTTGATACCTTGTGCCTCTTAGTCGGTGTTGGTCAGTTTACTGTATACGACAATCATTACAACCCGCAAGGACTACCCCGGCATCATCTTCCCAAAGAGATTAGCAGGTCTGCCGCAGGACATTTTCTAATTTCACTTGGTCGGTCTGAAAAGTATTAATGTCTCTAAAACCTGAAAAGAACGAGGAAAGAATATTTGGATAGGGTAGAATATTTGATATCTTCTACAAATAGTCTGTGGCAAAGCATGCCAAGAGGCTTGTAATTGTCCGTCTTTTAATCTGTGGCTGTTAAAAAAAAAAAAAGTTATTTTATTTAAGGAAAAGGGAAAACCGTCTCCTTAAGATTTTTGTGTCTTTAAATATCACGATTGTGTTGTTGTATTACATTACATTCATTCAGGGTTTCTCTTTAATAATCTCAATATGATCATTTTGATGAAATACAATGTGACCAAGCCTAGTAAGAAAACATCTGAAGTGAAGTGCACAGACAAGATATATTTGGCACAGTTCTACTGTGGGGATGGGGATACGTTTTGCTTTTGGTACATTTCCTTTTTAATATGAATCGTGAATTTATACAACAATAAAGGGTTTTCAAAGAACAAAACTCCTATTATTGCATTATTGTAATCAAACAGTGGCAGGAATCCAGCGTTTGCTCTGTGATTTTACATACATGCTTTTGTTATCAAATTAGGCAAAAACAAATGTTATATTAAAATAATCCAAACACACAGTTTGCACATGTGGATATACAATAAAGCTGATTCATATGAGCAGAAGCAGCCGCTTTTATTATTAGCAGGTAAGAAAAACAAGCGTGATTGCAGAGCAGCATTCATATATCAACATTATGTCTCTGTTTTTTTTTTCATTACAGTTTTCTATTAATCTAATCTATTTTTCAATGTTTCTTTCCCTCAGATCTCCTCATACCACACAATTTCTCTTCTCTCTGTCTTGATCTGATTCTGCTCTTCATCCTGTTTGTTCCAATTCATATTTAGTATTTTTAGTCTTTGATGGCAACAAGTTTCCCAAATAATTTTTGGGCTAAACTGTGTTTCTCAATGTGTCTCTCTCCCTGCTCGTATGACGGGGATGGCGTGTTGTGTGTGGTGTAATTAATACCGCAGCTTCTCCCCGCTCTGCTCCCCCCTTCGGCTCTGGACATTAATCAGAAGTATTTTCGGGCAAACCAAGGCGACACAGGTGCAGATCGTCAGGGGCAGAGAGGGAGAGAGATGATGTATAGAAATACACGGAAGACCCTGATCCGGCCAGCCAATCATCATCCATCACCAGCCAGTCGCCAGGCGGAACAAGCTGTTCGCACCAATAAAAAGAAGGCCAGAGACATTTACATTCGTCTTTACCAAGACAAACAAGGTGCATGATTTGTAAGTAGTAAGTGGGAAGCAAAAAAAAATATTTCAGCTTTATTTGACACAAAGGAAACAATTTCCTGTCCTGGTGCTGCCTGTTTACAGTCCTTACTCCATTTAAGCATTTTCTGAAACAAAAGACAAGATTTTAATTTTGAATTTTTTTTTTTGGTTGGAAATAGCCTTGACCCTGAAAATTGTGAGTATAAAACAGCTTTATTTATAGAGATGAGCTAGCTGCATCTGCCCAGTGGTCAATTCAGCATGGTTCATACTCAGACATATCAGCGGACACTTCATTCATTTATTTATTCAAATGTGAGCCTTTGACATTATAATTACAATTGAAGACAGTAAATGACTCCACACAGATAAAATAGTTTCTCAGGATGGGCCTTACACAAGTTATTACAATATTACAGAGAGAGAATTAATTGCTGATATGACTAATGAGCATATAAATGATAATGATGATTACAGAACAATGAAAGGACAACAACCACCATGCCACAGATAACCAGAATGATAATTGAAACTGCAATATTGTCACTCTTATCTGATTAAATATGATAATGTTGTTAAACATAGCCAACGCAACAGCTTATTTCTCAAAGCATGCGTCATTAGTGCATCCTTTTGATTGTTACCTCCACAAAAAAATGTATTGTTCTTGAACGTTTGTGTTAGTCAAATTTGTGTGCGTGTGTTTGTGCGTGCGTGCGTGCGTCTGTGCGTGTGTATGTGACAGCATCACTTTTGCCAATTACCGGGAAATTTGTAAAAAGCTGGCACACTGAGAAAGGTAAAAGTAAAAGTGTTATTCATCTGTGGTGCATTTTTACATTAATTTTATTGACGAGTGAGGTTTAAACTAAACGATGAATACAATTTGAGACAAACTAAATAGATAAATATTTTTTCATGTACATGGACTTAAAAAGAAAAAAAGAATACAATTTTGGTTTGCAGCAGACCAATGTGGTTTTAGTTCCGCCTCAGTGAACACTGTGAATGGGTGTCTACAGCCGCAGTAAACTAAGTGTACTGTCCCCTGTGATTGACTGACGACCAGTCCAGGGTGCTTTCTGCCTTTCATCCAAAGTCAGCTGAGACAGTAGCTCCATGTGACCCTGAACAGGAAAATTCATTGAGCAACGAAACAATTTAACCCAAGAGAGTTAGGATCCGAGCAACCAGTTTATAATGCACTTCGCACAAAATTTCAGGATTAGAGTGGAGCAGAGTTGACAACAACTTTTAACAGTCTGTTTGATATTTTGGGGGGCAGGGGTTCAGGGGGGGACAGCAATTTCAAGGGGGTCACCACGGTGAACCCTTTTGAAGATATGGCCGTGATGACGGAGCTATGAAGGACCCCAGAAGAATCCTTTCCTGGACTGCATGAAGTCATGGCAGAGAATGCTGGGAAAGCGTGTTAGACTCCAGGGGGATTACTTTGAAGGAGAAAAGCTGTAGTTTTTAGTTTGGATTTGAAATATACCTTTTTGACACCAGGCCTGGAACTTTTCTGACACAGCTCGTAAATGATCTTTATTATAAGTGCCTTCAGTGAAATGTCATGTGATTTAAAATAACATTTACAAATTCTTTACACAGATTAATCCAAGATTTTGGTGGAAGCCGAATTTGTTCACGTATTTAGAAACCAATAAATGTTCATGTTTTATCTTACTGGGTTTTGGAATCCTTGAAAAGGTGTTTTGTACATGCTCCCTCTGAATCTATATGTTTGACAGCGCTGCAAATTTCATACGCTGTTATTAATTAGGAGGGAGGCTATCCTCATTAGGTTATTTCAACAGGGCCGCTAATGCCTATTCTGGCTCTCATTTTAATTTAATTACACTTAGTGGCGTTAATATTTCATTAAAATATTAGCTCAAAGAATCCGTTTTTTAATCAGACTGGTGCTGCAGCTGCAGCGGCGCAATGTAGCAGCGTTGAGCGTTGTCCCTCTCATGCCATCAGCTGCTGGATGCTCATCCATTTACTCTTGAGACTTCCTCATCCTTTCATCCCCAACCTGTGACAGAAGCTGCAATACACGCACCCCCCCCCCCCCCACACACAGCACACGAATGCAAGACTATCTTTTAAATTCACAGCAGTGCATGTAAATGAGAGGTTTTCTGCGCAACAATCACAATGAAAACACAAACACACACACATACAGAGCTCGTGCTTTCCACAGGCCAGAGCAGATGTCTCGTGTCAATGTGAGCGAACGTCAAACGAACATCGCTGTCATATTTTCATATTTAACTATTCATTTCATTCTAATTTATGGAGTCAGTAAGTGAACACTCTGTGAGATCCAACAGACACATTAAAATCTTGCAGGATACCTGAAGGATTTTCCTTTTCTTATGACCTTAAATGTTTCATCGATGACCTGCAAACCATAGACTCCAACACTGTCCTTTAATTTTATTTGCATTGGTTATTTTTTGCCAACTGAAGGCAAAGTAATAAACTTTAGGACGTATACTAATTGCCTGAAGTTCAGTGTGACCACCCACCAACCTGTGCATTCAGTTTTGCATTCCCTCACTCCCTACAAGGTGTAAGTCCACATCAATGAGGTGGCACCTCTGTATTAGTGCATCCAGAGGCGGCAGAACCAGCGGGGCACTGTGTGGGCACAACGTCCCCCCCCCCCACCCCCACCCCTCCATACACGCAGTGGTGCACTTGAACGAGTTCAATGAACGAAAGTATTAAGAATGTAGTAGTAAGAATGTATTCTTCGGTTGTTCTTTTGTGATATAGTATATAATTGTAAAAAATTAATCCTAGGAAAATTATTTTGTGTATCAGAAAGCTCTGATTAAAACTGCACGATCACACTGTCATGACATGGATTAGATCAAATAAAATATTTTGTTAATATAGTAAGCCAGAGCTGCGAGAAATACAAATTTATTATCAATGTCCCTTCACCATCGTTCTTATCATTCTGTGTTGTGTGTTTTTGTGCACATTCAGGACAAAAGTCCTGTTTTTGTTTTAATTCCTCATTTAAAAAAAGACTATTCAAGTGTTTTCTGTTGGCATGGAGAGCGACTGGTTAGCACATCTGCCTCACAGTTCTGAGGATCGGGGTTCAATCCCCGGCCCCGCCTGTGTGGAGTTTGCCTGCGTGGGTTTCCAGTGGGTTTCCGGTGGGTTTCCGGTTTCCTCCCACATCCCAAAAACATGCGTAGTAGGTTGATTGAAGACTCTAAATTGCCCATGAGTGTGAATGGTTGTTTGTTTATATGTGCCCTGCGATTGGCTGGCCGCCAGTTCAGGGTGTACCCCTCCTCTCGCCCGAAGATAGCTGGGATAGGCTCCACCACGCCCGCGACTCTGTGAGGATAAGCGGTACAGAAAATGGATGGATGTTTTTTCTCATGTTTTTGAGATTGTCGGGTGAAAGCTGCCGCTGGCTAGTAGTGTGGACTCAACGTGTGGCAACAATGCGGAAAGCAAATGCCAGTATTTTGAGGGTAGTAGCCTGTCAGCAACATATAGAGAAAAAACAAAAAAAAGCTATGACCTAGTTCATTTTGAATGGGAAACTCAAAATTTGGAATTATGAACCGTGCACTGCACCAGTTAATTTTTGCAACGGTAAACTGAACTTTGAACTAGTTCGCATAGAAAATGGACTTTCCTAAAACTGCACACACCCACCCACGCGCGCACACACTCACACACTTTTTGGCCTGCCTATGATGTGGCCCATCAAAGTGATGTGTTTTTAAGCATGGTTGGCCTCTTTGATGGAATTGCCGCCTGAGCACTCTGCCCCCCCCCCCCCCACTCCACAAGTTGTTCCGCTGCCTCTGAATGAATCAGTTTGGAAATCGAGACATAATTCCATATTTTTGCTAAGACGCGGCCCAGCTTAGATACACATCAGAGCAGCAAAAAAAGAAAATAAAACACATTGGATCAAATTAAAAGCTCTTTTTCAAAATGAGATAAAAGCGAATTCTCCAAAATCTTGCCATGCCAGTCGATTGTGGATTGACTCTATTAACGTCTGTTGAATATGTTCGAATTGAGCCAGTGAATTCTTTTCAGTGGATCAAATTAATATTTGTAAAATTTGTACGAGTAATCGTGTTTGGTGATGTCAACGCTGTATGCGCCATATTCATGGACTTCCACACAATTGCCTCCACGACTGAAAATACAATAGCTACTTTTATGGGGGGCTCGTGTGCGCCAGTGTACGCTTCAGCCTCTATTTTTTTTCCTGAGACTTGCAGCTTGTTTGAACACAAGTAGCCACCCACGAACTCCGCCCTTTGTCATCCTGGTAAAGGTGTACCCCTGTTGCATCACCCCACAACAAAGGGCGGCTGGGTGGGCAGTGGCTCATTTGCATGAGACAAAATCGCCCCGCCAAAACTTGAAATTTGATTTCAAGATGGCTTTTAAAAGAGGATAAGTGTTCTCTAATTCATAATTGTTGTCATTTTTACCAAAGCATGTCAAATAACTTATTAAGACACCTGGGTTTTAAATTGTTAAAAGAAATTCACATCATTATGTCGTTACATTAAGGAAAACGATCGCAGACAGAGGTAAATGGAGTCGACAGTGTAAGTCCAGTTCATAAAAACTCAGAAGAAGGAAGAGAAATTTGAATTTAACAAAGCATTTGTGTAAAAAAGATTATGGTAGATTTCCTTCTATGTAGCCTTAGTGAGTGGTTGGTGCCCCCAGAATTGAAAACTAAAAATAAATTTTGGAGACCATTCACCAATTTACTAATTAAATGACTAATTAAAGCCTTAGGTGATAGTGGCCACTCATTACTACAACTGCTTACTGCTGCATCACTAATTAACCATTCAACTATAAGTCCTGTTTAAACGCACAGCCCACCACAAATAAAGCATACTGTTTAAAAACCAGACTGGATAATTGGCTCGTAGACAGGAGAATGGTCACTTCTAATGTGTGTGCATGTGCATGCTCGTGAGAAAGTGTAAAGAAGCATAGTTTGTTTGTGGTGGGTGTAAAAATGAGACAAACCCTAGATCCATATGAAAGGTTTCTGTTTAAATGTGTTCAGCAAAGTGAGAAGAAGAAAAAAACAGTAAACTGAGTTTAAGCAAGTGTTAATTTGAGAGAAAAAGTGTGAGCGCCAATTGCTCAACTTTGTTGTCTCTCCAAGTTCATTTTACAAACAGTGCTGGATATGTCCATCCATCCATTCATTTTCTTCCGCTTATCCGAGGTCGGGTCGGGGGGACAGTAGCTTTAGCAGGGAAGCCCAGACTTCCCTCTCCCCGGCCACTTCATCCAGCTCTTCCGGGGGGATACCAAGGCGTTCCCAGGCCAGGAGACAGTCTCTCCAGTGTGTCCTGGGTCGTCTAAGTCTCCTCCCGGTGAGACATGCATGGAACAACTCACCAGGGAGGCGTCCAGGAGACATCCTAATCAGATGCCCGAGCCACCTCATCTGCCTCCTCTCAACGCGGAGGAGCAGCGGCTCTACTCTGTGCCCTTCCTGGATGACTGAGCTTCTCATCCGTTCTCTACAAGAGAGCCCGGACATCCTACTGAGGAAACACATTTCGGCCGCTTGTAACCAAGATCTTGTTCTTTCGGTCACGACCCACAGCTCGTGACCATAGGTTAGCTCCTTCTTCACCACAACGGATCGATACAAAGTCACTGCAAACGCTGCACCGATCCGCCTGTCAATCTCCCGTTCCATTCTTTCCTCACTCATGAACAAGACCTCGAGATACTTGAATTCCTCCACTTGGGGCATGATCTCATCCCCGACCTGGAGAGGGTACTCCACCCTTTTTCCGACTGAGGACCATGGTCTCAGATTTGGAGGTGCTGATTTCCATCCCAACCGCTTCACACTTGGGTCCGAACCGCTCCAGTGAGAGTTGGAGATCACGGCTTGATGAAGCAAACAGAACCACATCCTCTGCAAAAAGCAGAGATGCAATACTGAAATTCTGTCCATGAAAGTTATGACCAGCATCGGTGACAAAAGATAGCCTTGACGCAGTCCAACCCTCACCGGAAACGAATCCGACTTAATGCCAGCAATGCGGGCCCAACTCTGACACTGGTCGTACAGGGACCGAACAGCTCGTATCAGGGGGTTCGGTACCCCATACTCCAGAAGCACCCACCCACAGGACTCGCCGAGGGACACAGTCGAACACCTTCTCCAAGTCCACAAAACACATGTAGGGTTGGGCAAACTCCCATGCACCCTCGAGGACCCTGCCGAGGGTGTAGAGCTGGTCCACTGTTCCATGGCTTGGATGAAAACCACACTGCTCCTCCTGAATCAGAGATTCGACTTCCCGACAGACCCTCCTCTCCAGCACACCTGAATAGACCTTACCAGGGAGGCTGAGGAATGTGATCCCCCTGTAGTTGGAACACACCCTTCGGTCCCCCTTCACCATCGTAAAACCTTTATTTACTTTACAGGCAGGGGTGTTGCTCGGGAATTATGTATCATCGGAAGACCCATGCCAGTTTTGAATGGAGTACAATAGAGTAATGGTTGTAATGACTGGGACCCAGGGTCAGCTGCGTGCTTTCACCAAACACTAATCAGCCTTCACCTTAAACCAGGTTAATATCAAGTCATTTTCACACTTCACAGAAGTGTGAAGGAATGTCTTTACACTGACACTGTTCACTGCATTTTCTATGGAGCCCCTGCTGCTTGTTAGCCATACTGCTGATCACTGATAATTGGTACACATCTAATAATAAATGACAGGTACCAAATGTAGGAAGAAGAAAAAAGATAAGCTCTGTTAAATTGACAGCGTGATGTTGATAAGACATTTTTTGTGTGTTGTTTCAAACTTTGGTGTGAAACAGTGATTATGTGATATAGCTAACAATATTTGCTCATACATTGATGGTTTCTGTTCCTACGATGCCAGTTCTAATGTTAGATGAAGTTCTCACAGTGCGTTTTTCTTTTTTGCATTATTGTGGATTTTTGCCTGTAAAGAGCTGAAGTGACTGACGTGTCGACTGACAATGTCGCACGCTTCTAATTTGATATGTACAATGTGTAGCAGGAGGAGCCAGTATGTGTTTGATGTGTCTGACAGAAGGTCGCAGGCTATAAAGCGCCAGTAAACAATGGAGGGGCATCACGCTGCGACAGAGGGCCGATGTGGAGTAACAACACCAACTTCGTTATTTCCCACAAAAGCCATAGACATTACATCACTCTGTGGAAAGTAGTTTCAGTTTTCTCTATTCAAGTTGTTTTACTGTAATAGTATTTTATGGGTGATTACATGTGTGGCTTGTCTAATCCTGAGTGCGATTGTTAATGGAACTAGGACGATGAAATATTTAGACCTGCTATAACTATATATAAAATTATTATTTTTTAAATATGTCATTAAAGGTACAACACTGGATAAGAAAAAAAAAACTTATAATAAAATATATATATTAGCATCACTATATATAATACAGTGCAACACATACAATAAATAATATTTATGTATGTACAGTATATTGAAAGATATAGGGATCTAGTTTCCTGACTCAAGCAAATTCGGTGTAACTGTGCGAGGGAGTGGGTTAGACCAGGTTGGCGTAATCTCGCAAAAACGCGCAGCCGATTTATTTGTCAAAAGGGTCTTCCTGTGCCAGTGGGCGTAAGTGCCAGTGTTATTCACCGCCAATCAAAGCGACTTATTAAAGTGAGATGCAATGATGGTCTGGCATGCATGGAGAGAGTGATCCGTGCTGACTGGATTGGACTGCATCATGTCACATGGCCGGTGTGGCAAAAGACAACGTGATTAAATACAGTATAAGCTGGTGATAACCGCAGGTGACTTAAATATTTCCATGGACCCCGTGGCGCTATCCACACCCATGCGTGATCCTTTGTGCATGTGCCCCTTCTTCCCCATAGCCGCGTGCTGGCCAGTGGGGTGATTTAAGGAAATAAAAATGGGCTAATAATGATGATAATAATGATGATGAGTACAATGAACTGCTTTCTATGATTCAGAGGGTGCGATGTCCGCTGTTCACATATTGATTGTGTTTTTCTTTTAACAGCTGTTAACTTCTATTTAGAATACAATGACCATCAGAAGTGTTGAATGGTTTCAAATTAAACCAGTGTCGCAAAACATATATATATATATTTTTTAGACTTGTGAGGTTCTACTCTACAGTATGTGTAGTAAATATTAAATGTTTCAATCGTAAATGTTTATTTTTTTAAAATTTTAATCAGCCTGACATAGCAAAGAAATGTGCAAAAAAATGTTTGCACGTGTAAGTGTTTTTACTCACTTAACTCACTCAGACACACAAATGCACACAGTCACACCTTTTTCAGTTGAAACCTGGCAGAGATTGGACGTGCCTATGCGTCTACTTGGCAAAATCGAAGAATCCCTCATCTCTCACTGCCAAAAGACTTTGTTAGTGTGCCAGAGGTTTAGCACATCTTAAATCTCTCAGCCTGTCCTGCTCTGACAGTGTGTACTGTGATGTTTAATTAGGAATAATAGTTTCTAATATTCCTTCAATTAGGGCGGCCTCCTGCCTGTCAGGGGATTTGAATTAAGTGAAAGGGAAGCAGGATAAAAGGAAGGAAACTGCAATAAAATGACTGCAGTAGTATTGCCAAGTCAGTGCACCCATAGGGTTATCCACTCCAGCATATAAACTGGCAATGCTCATGGATTTCCGACTGATTCATTTAAAAATTTCTCTTGGGAGAGCAGAAATTAAAGCAAGCCTGTAAATCCAGAATTAAAAAACTGTGTTTCCAAGGAGGAAATGTACAAAGGGATTTCAAGAGAAACATCTGCGAGTAATATTGTTGCTTTTGATACATCAGTCCATACAGAGCTGGATGGTGAACTGCATTGTTAAAATTTACAAAAGCTGTAAAAATTCACGTTCCCCATACAAGCTACCATGCATTTAACATTTTCTTGCATAAGATTAGGTTGGCTTGGATTTGCATTATTTCTCAAAGCATTCAGAATGTGATATGTCACGTATCAAACTGTAATTAAATTAAACTGATGTGGTACAGACTAACAACTAAAACATTGTTGGTCATCATCATTAGCTGTGTTATAGGCCTAACAGTTACTTTTCCTTGGTGGTTCATCTCTACCAGTCTTACTGCCTCTCTCTTTAATTTGTCATTCATATATACCGTACAAGATATTTGTGTTATCAAAGCATGAACAAAACTACAACAAATTATTCTCAAATCCACTAAACCATACAAAATTCTCCAAATGGTTATCATCCATCAAATTGCATCGGTTTCAGGGGAAGAATCAGATTTGTCGTTTTGTTGTCTTTTATGTATCGGATGGCGAAACAGAATGTGCTGATGAAAGTAGCAGAGCCGCTAACAATGCAGATTTCCGTATCTTTATTGGGTCACTGAGGGCTTTGTCCCAGTAAATAGGACCCCGCACACATGCACACACGCGCACACACCATGTCCACTAATGTCTACAGCAACAGCAAAGGAACAAACAAATAAAAGAAAGCATCACCCCCAACAGATTTATCAACCCACTGAGAGAGAGAGAGAGAGAGAGAGAGAGAGAGAGAGAGAGGGAAAGGACGGTGTGTTTGTGTGATTATGTTTGTGTGACCTACTTTAATGGCCGTCCCAATGCATAACTGTGCCCAAACTGATCCAGATACATGATAGCACAACAACATAAAATGTTTCAGTGATGTGTTTTTTCCAAACATGAAAATGAAATTGAAAATTTAGACAGTCATATCCGCTTTCTCAGTACAGTCCTCAGTTCACAAACGTAATTTGTTCCGAGACTCGTTCAATGAACCAAAGTTATTTTTCCTATTTAAATTAATGTAAATAGGATTAATCTGTTCCAACCCCAGAAACAAGTTTTTTTTTTTTTTAAATCTTGTTTTATTGGTTTACTTAAAAAGAAATATAGAACTAAGTTAACCCTTTATTACCTCTTTGTTCTTAAGATGGAACCAAACAGACCAAAATAATGTCTTGTAAAGTTGACACGTCACAGAAAAGAGTCTTGTTAACAAGCCGGACAATCAATGAATGAATAAAAAAAATAAATTCACCAAGTATGTGAAATCAGGCTTCAAAATGGTCAAGAATTTAAGCATTCTTTCAGTTTACAGATGCGGTGGGCGTGCCACTGAATGCTCTGAAAACCTCGCCACACTGCAACTTTCAGCTGTCATTCAAATACTGTATGTGCCTTTTTTCACGGCTCCTAAGCGGGGAGAGGAGAATTCCCAGCGACGGGGCTTGCAGACGCTCTCACGGACTGCAGAGAAGCAGCCTCTGGGTCGCTCCTTTCCCTCCTTTGAAATTCAGCGGGACACCGCATTTCTGTAGCCGTTAAAGGGTTCACCATAAGCGGCCACGGTAGCGTGACGTCCACCGGTACCCTTGGAAAATGTTTTCCTCCCCTCCTCCACCTCGCCCCGCAACGTGCGGCCGGTATCTGAGGCTGACAGCCCTAACGCTGTTGTGCGGGACCGCCGGCGGCTTCTCGAACCACTGTTGGGCTGGGAAGAGGCCGCGGTGCGACAGATCCCGTCCAGTTCACCACTGCCTCGGAACGCAATACACGTGGGGCCAAACAACAGAGACACTGTAGCCCAAATATCACAAAACACATTACACTTCAGGAATATTTTTTGAGTCGTCTGCATAGTTTAGCCAATTGTAATCTCTACTGGTTGTAATGGGTTCAGGTTATAATGAATGAGGAAGTTGTTATCCCACCGAATGGCCACTGCATGGAATGAGGGTGCTTGGTGTTTATACTGTATGTATAGTGAGGGAGGGCCTCATGCTAGAAAGTATAGTAATAATAATAACTAGTATTAGAACTGTTCATAATTCCCTCAACCTTGACTAAGATCACATTATATTATAAAAGACAATCTTATTTATTATAATATTAATAGGTTACACACAGTCACTCGCAAATATTGTAAACATCAACCTGCAGACAACAGTAAACCACATCAAATCAGCTTGGCAGGTATATACTGTATATAAAGGGTAGTTGTATTATTGTTTATTGCTCTCCAACCTGCTTGGGCAGAAGAATGTTTGATGGACTTCCAGACGCTCTTATTTTGTCCCCAGAGTTGACAACGCTGCGACTTGATAAAACAAAAAACAAACAAAAAACACATAGCGAGTGATACAAAGCTATATATTAATAATATTATCATATAAATGAGTCATACCCCTTCCTTGAGCCGTCACCTTATCGTGGTGGATGGGTTTGTGTGTCCCAATGATCCTAGGGGCTAAGTTGTCTCGGGCTTTATGCCCCTGGCAGGGTCACCCATGACAAACAGGTCCTAGGTGAGGGACCAGACAAAGCACGGCTCCAAATACCCCTATGATGATTGAAAACAGGAAAACATTTTCCCTTGCCCGGACACGGATCACTGGGGCACCCCTCTGGAGGTTGATGCCTGGCGTAGTCATTGCCCCCTCTGGAGCCAGGCCTGGAGGTGGGGCTCGAAGGCGAGTGCCTGGTGGCCGGGCCTGCACCCATGGGGCCCGGCCGGGCACAGCCCGAAAGGGTAACGTGGTTCCCCCTTCCCATGGGCCCACCACCTGTGGGAAGGGCCATAGGGGTCGGGTGCATTGTGAGCTGGGCGGTGACCGAAGGCAGAGACCTTGGCGATCCAATCCCTGGCTACAGAAGCTGGCTCTAGGGACGTGGAATGTCACCTCTCTGGCTGGTGTGCGAGGTCGAGAGGTTCTGACTAGATATAGTCGGACTCGCCTCCACACACAACTTGGGCTCTGGTACCAGTCCTCTCGAGAGGGGTTGGACTCTCTTCCACTCTGGAGTTGCCCATGGTGAGAGACGCCAAGCAGGTGTGAGTATACTTATTGCCTGGTCTGGCTGGTATGGGAACGCCTCGGGATCCCCTTGGAAGAGCTGGAGGAAATGGCTGGCGAGAGGGAAGTCTGAGTCTTCTCTGCTGAGGCTCCTGCCCCCGCGACCCGACCTCGGATAAGCGGAGGAAAATGAATGAATGAATGAGTCATACCTTGGACCCATCCTGTTCAGCCTGTATATGCTACCCTTGGGTCACATTCTTCAGAACTTTAATTTTGACTATCATAGCTATGCAGATGACACACAGTTATATCTAGCAGTGTCTCCAGATGACGACAGTTCAATTGAGGTGTTGTGTCACTGTTTAAAACAGATAAATAACTGGATGAGCCAAAATGTTCTTCAATTAAACCACAACAAAACTGAGATAATTGTTTTTGGCAATAAAGAAAAGAGGACTGCTATTAGTAAATACCTGCATTGACTCTCTTTAAAAAACAAAGACCAAGTCTGAAACCTTGGTGTACTGATAGATTCTGACCTGACTTTCAACAGTCATATCAAATCAATTACTAAAACTGCTTTCCACTATGTGAAGAACATATCCAGAGTGAAGGCTTTCATGTGCCAAGCAGACCAGGAGAAGCCCATTCATGCAGTTATCTCAAGTAGACTTGACTATTGTAATGGTCTTCTGACTGGACTCCCTAAAAAGACCATTAAACAGCTGCAGCTCATTCATAATGGTGTTGCTTGGGTTCTGACCAAAACAAAGAGGTCAGAGCATTCTACTCCAATTCTAAAGTCTTTACACTGGCTCCCAGTCAGCTTTAGAATAGATTTTAAAGTTTTTCTACTGGTCTCTAAATCATGAAATGGTTTAGGTCTTGAATACATGAAAGAAATGCTTCTGGAATATAAACCCAGTAGGGCTCTGAGATCGACAGACTCAGGTCAAATAGTGGAGCACAGAGTCCAAAGCAAACATGGTGAAGCAGCATTTAGCTATTATGCTGCACACAAATGGAATAAGTTGCCAACAGAAGTGACGTCAGCCCAAAGTGTGAATGTTTTTAAGTCCACGTTAAAAACTCTTTTTTTTCTCATGCTTTTTAGAGCATTTCCACTTTTAAATGATATTTTGTGCCCTGTACTTTTATTTTTATCCTCTTTGTTTTAAATGTTTATAAGTTGTTTTTTCTTTGTTTTGAAATGCTTTAAACATGTACAGCACATTGAGTTACCTTGTGTACGAAATGTACTATATAAATAAATTTGCTTTGCTTTGCTTCGCTTCACTGACTTTCTTAATATTTCCTCCATATTTCAATCGTCCCACCTTGGTCCTATCTATTGCGTTGAAGAGGTGTACTGTACATGTCAAACATTCAGTGAGAGTCACTCGGTAAAGATTTCTGCGCCCCAGATGGGAAATATATCATGAAATCAGACAACCGAGATGAATTAAACACCTTCACTTATAATAAACTATATACTATTTAACCTGCTCATCTAAAAATAGATACACACATTTATAAATCTTTTAATTTTAATATTTCATTTTCATAATTAAATTTTGTTTTATTCAAGTTGACTCAGCTGAGTGGTGGGTTGGCGCTTGTGCCCTCTATAATATTTACCAGCCGCCACTGTTTAATCGGATGATTGTTGAGAAATTAAATACATTTTAATAGATTATCTATGAGTTGTCTATATGTGCCTTCTGATTGACTGGCAGGCAGTCCAAGGTGCAGACAGTGTCTTGCCTACAGTCAGCTGGGATAGGTTCCTGTTCACCCCTAAACATAATCAGCAGTACATAATGGATGCCGTTCGTCTAACATCATCATCATTTATGTATTTGGCTAAAGACATTGTAAATTTAGTCAGAAAATTAATTCTCCATATCCCATCTGTCCACTGAAAATCCAATCACCCATCCATCCATTCATACACTATTTCAAGCCTTCAACCCATTCATGAATTCATTATTCACTATCCATCCATCAATTCATTCTTCCATCATTTCCTTGTCTATCTACAACATCTTTTTTTCAACAGCCATTGCACCATTTTTTTCAACCCTCTCATTTTTGGCTCATGTCAATTTTCCTTATCCCAACATTTAATGGTATTTTTGTAAGCTACTGCGTGGTGAGAGCTGTTGCTTCTCACGCTAAGTCATCTGGGATAGGTTCCATTTTCCATTTAGTGGTATAGAGGATCGATGGATGTCCACCTGTGGGTTAAAATTAGTTAAGCTATTTTTTGTTCTCTTTTTCCTCCTCTTCCCTCATCGAACAGTGTCTTCTATGCCCATTCTCAATAATTCCTGAGATGGTTCACCTTCTGGTTCCATCCATGTTCAAATCATCTTCCCTCTGTGAAACCTTTTTTGTCTTGTCTTCCTCTTTTTACTTATTTTCCTGCTTCCTCGACCTCCTGCCAACTCTTACTGCTCTCTCCTTTCTCTAGCCTTTAAAAACTCTCTTCCCCATTATGCATATTCATAAACCTACAAGCATTCCCATCCAATAGCATTTAATCTCACCGCATTAGTTTGTGTGTTTTCATTCCTTAACCTGACACACACACACACACACACACACACACACATACACGCACACACACGCATTCACGCACGCACACACACTTCCTTACAAACATCTAGCAGCTGGCCGACAGATGGGGCCCGCAGCCAAAAAGCAGCAGCAACACAACAAAAATAAAAATGTACATGCATGCCAATTGAATATATTTAAAGGCAAGAGGAGGTGGAAGAGCAGGGATTAGTGGAGGGGAGTCACTCCTCCTTGACTGCACCTTCTCTTTCTCCCCTTTTGATGCCTGGCGTAGTCATTGCCCAAAATCTGGTTGTAATTGTTCATGTTCAACATGAAGTTCAGTCAAAACAATTACCATCATTTGCACACAGAATGTGCTCACTCCTTCCTCTGCAAATTCCGTGAGTAAAAGTCAGGCCCAGAAACATTACAATCCGTAAAATGTGCTCAAATCAAATCAAATCAAATCAAATCAAAGTTACAATATCACCAAGTTAAAGGGAACATCTAACTCATAATGTTTTTGAATAATTCATCAGAATTAATTATTAATTGACCTAAAATTCAGATGTGTATGCACAAATGAGGGGGGATATAGGACAGGAAAGAATATACAATTTGTTCAAAAAAGATTTTCTCAACCTCATTGTTTTACTCATTTACGTGGAAGGAGAACAAGTGGATGAAAGGGAAGTAAAAGAGAGGTTGAAAAGGAGGCAATGGAGGGAAACCCAACCCAGAGGAGCTAACAGGAAGTAGACTCATCCCAAGGGGGCACTGTTTGTCCTCGCAAAACTGCACGTAACATGCATACATAATCGTGTGTCTGTCAATTCAGAAGATGTAACATTTTAAACTGTCATTCTCACTTAATTACTCGATCGGAACAATAAAACAACCCCTCACAATAACAATGTCTCATTAATAATAAAATCATTTAAAAAAAACAGTTTTTTTATGTGATTAGCAACACCACCTCACATCTGTTTTGCTGTGCATATGAAATGGAAGCAATTAGATCTTTGTCATTCATATAAGGTATGTAATCTCACAAGACCTTGAACAAAGTTTTAAATGAAAAGCATATCCCGGTAATGCTGTTCCAAAAATGGCCAGACTAAAGAAAGCATAATTTTAATCATTAGTGATGGCTGCTATGTGCAACATGCTTTCCACTTACTGAGGGTAAGTTTGAAGACAGCAAGACCCACAACAAGTAGCAAGTGAAGGGTTGGCAAAGCATCCGCAGGGAGGAATTTTGTAATATCCATGTTCTCCAGACTTCAGGCAGCCCATCCATCCAACCATTTTGTTTACCGCTTATCCTCACTAGGGTCGCGGGCGTGCTGGAGCCTATCCCAGCTATCTACGGGTGGGAGGCGGGGTACAACCTGAACCGGTTGCCAGCCAATCGCAGGCCACATATAAACAAACAAACAATCGCACTCACATTCACACCTACGGGCAATTTAGAGTCTTCAATCAACCTTCCACGCATGTTTTTGGGATGTGGGAGGAAACCGGAGTGCCCGGAGAAAACCCACGCAGGCACGGGGAGAACATGCAAACTCCACACAGGCGGGGCCGGGGATTGAACCCGGGTCCACAGAACTGTGAGGCTGACGCTCTAACCAGTCGTCCACTGTGCCGCCTGCACCAAATATACCTTCTGGAATTACAGCCAAACACATTTGCCACATGCGTTTGGGAGATTTCAAAGCTTTCGTCTTGTCGCCCTTCCCCATAGTCTAGACATACGAAGAAAACAGGAGATTTTTGTACATGTACTAAACTGTACCTTTGGACCTAACTGTATCTGTTTTTTAGAAGTGTCCATAAATCTGACTGAAGAGCTCACCCATCACGTGAAGCCGAAAAACCACACGAATGAACAATTGCATATGATTGGACAATGTTTGTTTCACATTCCAAACTAGATTGATACTTGTTTAGAATAGGTCTCAATCAGGGTCGACAAATACCAAGTTAGATTGTCATAGATTGTACATAAACAACCAAAAGTGCAGTACATTTAATTATTTATTGTTGCCGTGAACGCCATCACAGAAGCATGACTGTTAAGTAACGTTACAATTTTATTTTTAATTTTCCATTTATTATACTAACTATAATCCCTGAAGGGATGTATGTTTTGAGAAAGAACACAGAGAACCATATAACACACGTGCAGGCATGCAAGGAGAGATGTCAGAGTGAAGGGGCACGCAAACAGTGCCGCACCTGTTGAGAAAGGGGTATAGGTTTGGTGCATTGCTCAAAGGCACCTTGACAGTAGTCGGCAAGCAGACTAGGATCTTTCCGTCTAGTTACCATTTTGCCTTTATCCGCAGTGGGACTCAAACTGTGACTCTCTGGTTTCAAAGCCCAAGTCCTCACAGATGAGCTACTGCCACCCCAAAATCCAAATCCAGTGATATCAGCTGCGTTTATTTTGGAGACCTTTTAATCCATTCCCCCTGTCACCCACCTGCGTACCTGACATCACTTCCACACACATTCAACATACCTAGTGCACACACATACACGCACACATGCAAATGCGAGCACGCACACACACACACACACACGCACACACACACACAAGCACACACAAACACACACCTACTTTTATGTCCCCATCTGGTCACTATCCAGTAGGAAGTGCTCTCTCTCTGTAGCTGTTTCATGGACCAGATACTCTCACAACCCTGAAAAAGATTTATCATGCATAATTTCACATTTTGGTCTTTGACGGGTAATGACCTTTATTTGGGAATTATCATGAACTGTACCAAACAACCGTGATGCATGAAGGAAAATGCCAAACTAAAGGTAGAGTGTTTAATTGATAAACTTAGCAATGTGCATTGTGGAAAGGCAACTGGGTTAGTAGTAAAAAAAAAAACCTCAAATTATAATTCTTAATGTAAAAATGCCCATTTTGTTACTATCACCCTAAATTACATCCTTTCATTTTCAATACCACTTGAAACTCCTTTGGGTTATAGGTGATCTGGAGCCTTTCCAAGATGACTTTGGGCAAGAGAGAGGCGACACCCGAGACTGGCTGCCAGTCAATCGCAGAATACATTTAGACAGACAAACATTTATACTCAGATCCCGACCTATCTGTCATGAGCTGTGCCCTGCAGTTCCTTTGTTGGAGCTTGGTTGGCGCTTTGCGCCCCTCTCTCTCTCTCTTCCCAGTAATCAGCACTACCTCGGCCGCTCACCTGTTGTCAATCAGCCTTCATCATTGGCTGCATTTAATCCTGCCAGATCCAGGACTCCACTGCCAGAGTATTAGCGTTCATTTATGGTACACCGGCTCTCTACTCGCACGTAAGCTGCACTACTTCTCACAATTGTTCTGAGCTACATGTTCTTCCTGGTCCTCAGTACTCCTTCCATGCTCCCCACCTTGCTGATCTCTCCAGCCACGCCATCAAGCCCTTCCATCTGCTCACGTCACCGCTTCCCCCATGTTCTTTGTCCCGACGGTCCGCTATCACACCTTGGAGGTCCAACTCTGAATGCAATCCTAATAAACCATTCTCCACAAACTTCTTCTGCCTCCGCCTGCTTCTGGGTCCAGTCAAACCTGATACAATTGTATCGTGATACAATTGACAATGTTGACCCTTCAATGAACCTAACATGCACGTTTCTGGGATGTTGGAGAAAACCCAAGCAAGCACTGGAAGAACATGCAACGTCCACAAAGGAAGGCTGTAGTTGAGATTCAAACGACAAACCTCAGAACTTTGAGGCAGATGTGCTAACTACTCCATCACTGTGTTGCCTCAACCTGTATTTGTTTGCTGAAAAATGGTTTACCTCGAGTGATATGTTGAATCACAGCGCTTAAAGGTCAGAGGACAAAGATGTTAAATTTGTTTTTGAAAACTCGAGAACCCCTTTAAAAACCACATCTGCCATTTCGGAGGGATTATATAGCTGATATACAGCAGTTAAATCGATAAATATGATTCAGAATGCACCTTCTGCTTTTTGCATCCAGCGCCTTCCGGTCTTCGGCTCTATTCGGCGCTGTGACGTAACACGAGCCAAAGAGCCTGTTCATTCGGCATTGTGTGCTATTGTTCCATGCTGTTGTTCCCGTCCTTTTATATTTGTTGTCTATGATTTAGTGATTTCACGATGGTGCATTGTATAGCATTTGGTTGTACAAATGGTTCAGGCAGTGGCAAGAGTTCATTTGTCTTTCCAAGTGATAAGTGAATATGTGACCAGTGGATAGGGAAAGTCAATTGACAGGGTAAGAAACGTGGTTAGCTATGAGTGCCGGAGTGCTCAATACGCATAAAAATAAAAACCTCAATTTTACTTAAACTATAGTTGACAACTTGCTGGAAGTGACTTGCATGTATTACAACATATAAACAATGCAAATATACATTTTAACTGACCCCATAACATCTTTGTTCTCTGACCTTTAAGTCCTCAAAAGGGTTTTTGTGAAGATAATGATCTGAATACCATATGACTACTTGATTATTACTTAAAACAACTTCACAAGCACTATGACTGCAAAAACCCAAAAATAATAATAACGTACGTGCTAAAGAGACAAACATGCATCTGTGAGTTGGAAAAGGTGACACATACATACCATAAATATAAAAAACGTAATTCAAAGCCAGATGCTTGTTGTGGAAAATGTATTTATTTATTTAAAAGGTGTCATCGCCTTATTAGAGAAAAGTAAGCACTTTGCCAGTCATATGAGCACTGTGGTCTGTTGACACTTTCACAACAATACGATAGTTGGTAGGAAAATTGGAAGAAAGATCTGTGGTAGAGCTCAAACCAGCAGCTCACATCACATTTTTTAAAACTGTTCCTTCTTTATTATCACCAGACACTCCTCCCTTTTCTTCTTTTCTCACCCTCCTCCCTTGCCAAAGGTGAAAATGTATCCAAAGGGAGTCTCTCTTTACCTCCAGCCCTCCTCCTCTTGTCTTCACACATTCCCTATCAGCTCCTCAGAGTTACCCGCTAAGATGTGAACGCTGCGGGAAATTAAACCAAGCTATAACAAAGATTCTATCACCTGCTGAAAGTGTCTAAATTTTGATTCGCAGGTGCACCACACACATTCCACGAAATTACGAGGTACTGTAAATTTCCCCATGGCATAACTCTATAGTCTATACAGGCTTGAAATGTTAAATACCCCTCAGGTCATAACATTTGGGACATTGATCAATATTTTTGAGAAAAATGTACGAAATCTCTGTGGTCAAATGTGAGCATTAATCTCACAATTCTTCAATGTACCTCACAAGACTTCAGTTTAGCAACCATCATTGGACTGACTGTACATGTTCTGCCTTTTTCTTTATCTTTTAATTGCTTTATTTGCAGCACTCAAATAAGTCTCAACATGGGCCTTTAAGAGAAGAACGTGAGAAGAGAATTACAAGAATTGACCACAAAGGTTACTTAAGTGGACACACATTCAAAACAGTAAGAATCATTTGTCTTTCCTTATCAAAGGAAGTGGAAAGTGTTTTTTCAAAAAATGTATATTTGCGAATCAATAAATATTTGCATGAGGTACATTTGTGTCCCTACCAATCTTCAAATTCCGCTTTTGTCGTTAATCTTTAAAATTGATTGGTATAGATAAAAGATATAAAATATGAAAATAAATGTCACCCGTGCGAGGAAAATGTATCTAATGGTAGGAGTAGAGGTTTTTGTGATCCTTCAATAATAAAAAAAAAATCTGAGTCGGCTTTATTGACCAAGTATGTTACAAGACACACAAGGAATTTGTCTCCTGTAGTTGGACCCACTCTAGTATGACAACAAACAGCCACTACGACAAAATATACATTTAGAACATAAAAGGATATATAATATATAATAAAATAATATGGAGAGTCATTGAGCAATGAAAGTGTACCACTAGTGTGGTGATGCTGATACTGTATAATGGCAATTGTGCAATTGATCCAGTCCTCAAGCAATTTAGAGCAATTTAAAGTGACTCATAGTGCAATGATAGGCAGTAGCAATCAACAACAGCGGCAAATAGTGTAGCGTGATAAAAGAGTGAGTGTACGAATAATATAGAAGTGTCCCGACAGAGACACAAAATTGGCAGCATGTTACAATGACATTGTAAGTCAACTGTTTAAGAAGCTAATGGCAAGAGGGAAGAAGCTGTTGGAATGTCTGCTGGTTTGAGTTAGCTTTGTTCCATCGTGCTTACCTGAGGGAAGAAGCTGGAATAGGTGGTGACCAGGATGTGGAGGATCCAAGAGAATTTTGCATGCCCTTATCTTAGTCCTAGCAGCGTGCAAGTCCTCCAGAGTGGGTAGGTGGGGACCGATAATTTTTTTCGGCAGCCTTGACTGTCCATTGCAGTCTGATTTTGTCCTTCATTGTGGTAGCACCAAACCAGAATCTGATGGATGAACACAGAACCAATTCAATATCTGCTGTGTAGAACTGCCTCAATAGCTCCTGTGACAGGCTTCCTCTGCTGGGCCTTTTTGAGGATGGAGTTGATGTTGGTCTCCCACATCAGGTCCGCAGAGACTCTAATTCCCAGGAACTTGAATGTCTCAAAGGATGAAAAAAGGGCAGTTGGACAGCGTGAGCGTCAACTGTAGTGAAGGATGTTTCCTGAAGTCCACGATCATCTCTACAGTCTTGAGCATGTTCAGCTCCAGGTTGTGTCGGACGCACCATAGCTCCAGCCGCTCCACTTTTTGTCGATACGCAGACTCGTCACCGTATTTGACGAGGCCGATGACTGTGGTGTCATCTGCAAACTTAAGGAGTTTGACAACTGGATGCGTTGAGGCGAAGTCGTTTGTGTAGAGATAGAAGAGCAGCGGAGACTGGACACATACTTGGTGGTGCTGATGGTACGTGTGGATTAGGTGGTGTCCCCCAGCCTCACCTTCTGTCTCCTGCCCGTCAGGAAGCTGTAGATCCACTGGCATTTGGCAGGCAAGACATTGAGCAGACATGCCCGGAACACCTCACCAGGGAGGCGTCCAGGAGGCATCCTAGCCAGATGCCTGAGCCACCTTATCTGACTCCTCTCTCTCTCTCTTTTTTTTTTTTGTCCTGTTCAGCTGTTAGTTCAAGCAGAATGGAGGATCTGTATCCCTTTTATGCCGGAACAGTTTTACTGTGTCACAGTGGAGTTTTTAAGCTTCCGCTGTGGTTCCTTCGTATTATAATTGAAGTTTATAGAGAATCAGATTCGATCAGTCGAACAGAACAAAGCTTCTAGAGGAGAGAGAGAAATGAAGACGAAAGACAACACACTAATCGTAAACAGGATTATCTACAACAATGAAACATTAAATATGAGTGTTACATGGGGCTGTAGTGCTACACCCTGTGAGGGAAGGACAGGACAAGCTAGAATAGGACAAGGACAGGAGAAGAAGTATGCAGGAAAACGGTCGTGAACCCGGCTGTACAACTGAAGTGTGGTGGGATTGACTATGTCAATTATAAAAGTCTATAGGACGAGAATATGAGTGAGGGGATACACAAGCAATTCATAAACATTGTGGAAAGCCTTCCCAGAATCATTGAAACAGTCATAGCTGCAAAGGGTGGAGCAAGGCCACATTAAACCAGAATGGGATGTGACTTAAGTTCATATACAGTATGTGAATCAAGGAAGGTGAGAGAATAGTTTTAGCAATATAGTGAATATTAAATCTTTGTTACTCTGCCTTTTACTCTCTTCACTTACACCACTTACATCTCTTCAACTTGACTTAAGAGTCAGTTGTAACTTGTGACCTATGAGGTCTCAGAGGTCCAAAATAGGTACGTGAAAAAATAATCTTTTTACTTAGCCCGGATGCTAGTAACCTAAGCTACACCGCTGGGTTCCTAAGATGATCAGTAAATTACTGTCACTGCCAAGATCCCTTCAGTCCACTTGGCCAGTGAGTTTTAATCAATAGGAATTAAACAATATCATCCATCCATCCATTTTCTATATCGTCTATCTCATAAAGTTAGCTGAAGCCTTTCCCAGCTGACTTGATGACAGGTGGGTAAGCCAGACTGGAGTGGTTGCCAGGGCACATACAGCCAAACAGCCATTCACACGTAGGACAATTTAGACCATATAAGTCAAGCTGTCAAGTGGCCCACGCAGCAATTCCATGCAGCCTGCAGGATCAATTTGAAGTCAGCGTGACATTGGCTCGCACAATGGCATCAGCCAAACATCCATCCATCCATTTTCCTCACTAGTGTCGCGGGCGTGCTGGAGCCTATCCCAGCTAACTTCGGGTGAGAGGGGAGGAACACCCTGAACTGGCCGCCAGCCAATCACAGTCAGCCAAACATGTGCACGTAATTCCATGAGCAGAGTCTTCTTATTTGTATGAACTATACTATGTCGGGGGTGTAGGGATTCAACAGTTGGCCAATCAGGCCAATCACTTTTCTGCAAGCCGTCAACCATCCCACCGGAGATCGTGTCTTGCGTTGGTAGATAAGAACGCTGACCTGTGAGCTGACCTGCCAGCTCAGTGTCCAATACCCTCTTTAAGGATTGGAGTGTGAGGTTTCTTGAGGTACATCCGCAAAGGCTAGCTGGCTCCTGTTACACAGGTACCAGTTTCAAAGGAGCCACATGGCTACTTATGCACCGCTCATGCATTTTAAGTACTAATAACTGTCATGCTAATTTTGGAAGCTCTGTTTGTTGTCGATGAATGAAGACGCATTGCCGAAGAACTTACGGACGTCTACAAGAATACTTTTCAGATTCTTATGGGGTGAGTTTTCATTAACGTTATCTAGATTATCTTAGTGTTTATTTGAAGTTTTGACAAATAAGTAGATGTTCTTCGTGGTTGTAATAGCACAAATCTGACTGCAAAAAGTGTTTTCAGCACTGAAAATCACACGTTTATAGGATTCCGACACAATAGAAAACATTATGGACATGATTCAATATTATTATTCTTGTTTTCTGAGAACGCTAGCTATCTTAGTTAGCTCAGCAGAACTACTTACGGACTCAAAATCACTAAATGATCGCAATTTCAGCAAATGTCGGCGATCATGTACTAAATTACTTTGGATAGACTATTTTTGGTGTTGTAGGCAAAGTATTTTGGTGCAAATATCAATGACGGTCTCAAGCAGCAGCCGATGCCAACATCCCCATTAGCTTGTGGCGTAGCAGTTTGCTAATCTTTCTGGGGTCCACATATAATCAACAGTACATATAATAGATTAGTACATCACATAGTACAGCAATAGTGTAGTTACACATGATTCAGCACGCCTGTGACCCTAGTGAGGATAAGCGGTACAGAAAATGGATGGATGGATCTATAATACAATGATCAGGCAATGAAACATGTATATCGCTCCACAGTCTTGCTTGTGAATTTTTGGTATTCCTTTTTTTTTTTTTTTTTTTTTTTTTTTTTTTACTGAACACGTGAACTTTCTGGTCAACAACATCCGTTTTACTCTGGAAGACATCAAAGAGTACGCAGTGCTGTTCATGGACTGCGAAATGTGGACGGAAGCCGAAATATTGAGGTCTACATAAAATCTAGCCACACATACCAGTATCTACTTTTTGAATCACATCACCCACAAGCTAGGGGTTTGTCAGAAACCCTAAAGACTGACCAGATAAGATCCCAACAACAGATAACCGAAGGCAGAAGGAATAGACAACACACATCAGAAATGATCTACCTATCTGTGGGTATGCTATCTCGGTATTTGTCATTCCTCCAAGAGAAGAAGGTCCACTTACCCACATTTGTACCAAAAATGTGGCCCATGAGACAAATGAATTTGACACCCCTGAATTTTTGAAATGTGGGAGGAAGCATCCGTAAAAAAACCCACACAATCCCAAGGAGAACATCTACGCAGGAAAGCTTGAGCCGGGATTGGAGCACAGGCCCTCTTGACTGTAATGCAGATGTCCATCCATCCATCCATTTTATGAGCCACTTCTCCTCACAAGGGTCGCGGGCGTTCTGGAGCCTATCCCAGCTATCATCGGGACTGAACTGGTCGCCAGCCAATCGCAGGGCACATACAAACAAACAACCATTCGCACTCACATTCAAACCTATGGGCAATTTAGAGTCGTCAATTTACCTACCACACATGTTTTTGGGATGTGGGAGGAAACCGGAGTGGCTGGAGAAAACCCACGCAGGCACGGGGAAAACATGCCAACTCCACACCGGCGGGGCCGGGGATTGAACCCTGGTCCTCAGAACTGTCAGGCAGATGTGTTAACTATTACTGCAGCATGCTGCCACAATATCAGGTAATTTTGACAGACAAAATTTCTCTGCCTTGTTTTGGAATAGGTTTGCATCTGTGCCAGTGTGTGTGTGAGGTTGCAGCAGTTGGAAGAAATCTGTATTCCATAACAGTTTCTGGTTTACCCACAGAATCGGCTCACTTCTTACTCTGTTTTGAGTTCACTGATGTTTCCAACCTGCAGCTCAGCAACATCTGGTTGTTCAAAGGCCTGCATATGTGTGTGTGTGTGTATGTGTGTGCGTGAGTGTGTGCGCGTGTCTATGTGTGTGTGTCTGTGTGTGCATTTCTGTATTGCTTTGGTGACTTGTACACTAACTCAGACAAACGCACATTATTAAAACCATTAGTTGCCATGAAAGAAAGTTCTGCCTTAGAGCAGTGAGGGATGTATGGAGAGGGGAATTGGGGACAAAAATATTTTTCAATCAAGCCTGCCTTACTTTGAGTTTAGTATTTCCCTGTGTAGCTCATACATATGACCGTATTGTTCCGGTTTGATAACTGCAAAAAGTTTTTTCAGGAGAAGAAAATGTTTCACAGCAAACACGCGACACACAACTGACACTCAAGCCATGTATTTCGTCCACATGACCAAAGAGACGCCTCCTATCTTTACTCCCTTTACTAGAGACCGGTTTTCACTAGGTCCATTTTGGTTAGGTACGCTACAACCTGATTTAGTTTCTTGTTTGTCCTTTGTCATTCGTGAGTCACCAGCTTTCAATAGTATGTACTCGTGACTCCATATGGACCTTTCAGACCAAGGAGCTAAGGTGGGGCAACAAGAACAGCTAATCCTGTCTTTGCTGACGTCATCAAAAACTGACAGCATAGGTGATAGAGATAACATGTCAAATGCCTGTTCTTTCATCAACCACCTTCCCTGAAGCTCACCACAGTATTTTCCCCACGTTGTCATCCTCTCATGGGAAGGACCATATCATCGATCCTGAGCTTTTTTCATACGACTTTGAGGCTTGTCGTGGACTTCTATTCAAGTGCTGTCTTGTCTTCTGACAAAACCTCTCTCTTTATGCATTAGATAAGACAAGATACATTTTAGTGACAGGAATGTTAAGGGGGAGCGCATGTTCGTGAGTTGACACGTTGGAGGTAAGCAGTTCTTCAGTTGATGCTAAATGGAACGAAGCTGTGCTAGACATTCATTAGCAGGCTTGATGACCAGTAAGGGGGAGAAAAGAGATGACGATACACAGGGCCCATGAATGAAAGGGGCCCTTGAATACAGTATCTTTTTTTTTAATTGCGGTAATAATGTGGACGGGTCCAAAGTAAGATTAATTTCCCTGGGTCGTAGATCCCTGTAGGTGCTCCTGTTTACCACTATAAGATGAAAAGAAGAGCCAGCCACGTATGAGGAGCCCGTATCCCTGAAGCCGCTTGTTATATATAACACTTGCCGAGAACAAGGGAGAATGAATGGGAAGCCACCTTCGCCCCTGAGAACAAAAATGTACACCGCTGTTTTATAAATGACCATCTGAATTATTAAAAGAAAAATAAAACAACACCCACATAGTTGTATGTATAGATTCTGATTCATACAGGTCAGGGTAATCCGCAAAATTGGAATTGAGGCAACTGGACTCTTCTTGGTTGTTAAAGATGTTTCACCTTTAATCCAAAAGGCTTCCTCAGGTCTAAATTTTAGGTGTGGAGTTCCCCTATGTATGTCTCTCGTGGGTGTGTCCCCTCGGGGTGAACACATAGAAGGAAATTGACGCCACAGAGAGGAATACCCAATATTTACAAGGAAGATGCTCCACTCAGCCCACTCATCAGCAGCATTAAATCCTTGCACCCTTACAACATTTCCAAATAATCTAGCCATTATTTTAACACAACTGGTTGGAATTACCCCACACTGCTCCAGATTAAACCCTAGTATCATTCGACTTCCCCCATGTTCACATGTATACCCACCAATGAAGCAGTGATGGAACGACCTAAGGAATACTCCAGTCTACAGGACAGAACCAACCTCAATCCAGACCAGGTATGCAGTTTACTTCAACTTTGCCTTAGCGCCACTTACTTTCATTTTAACAAAGCTTTTTATAAAAAAAATAATAACAATAATAATGGGATTGCTATGGGGTCACCCGTCTCCTTCCCTGCGGCCAACCAATACATGGAAGAAGTGGAAAGAAAAGCACACGACTTCTTTTGAGGAACTAAGCCCAGCCACAAGTTCAGGTATGTGGATGACACATGGGTTAAAAACAAAGCCTGTAATGTAGATTTTTTTTTTTTTTTTTTTTTACTGAACACATGAACTTTCTGGTCAACAACATCCGTTTTACTCTGGAAGACATCAAAGAGAACGCAGTGTTGTTCATGGACTGCCAAATGTGGACGGAAGCCGCAATATTGAGCTCTAAAGAAAACCTACCCACACATACCAGTACCTACTTTTTGAATCACATCACCCACTAGAACAAATGCCAGGGGTTTGTCAGAAACCCTAAAGACTGACCAGATAACATCCCAACAACAGACAACCGAAGACAGAAGGAATAGACAACACACATCAGAAAGGATCTACCAACCTGTGGGTATGCTATCTCGGTATTTGTCATTCCTCCACTAGAAGAAGGTCCACTTACCCACTCTTGAGAATAAAAACAGAGGGCAGAAAGTGGTGAATGTGTCTGGTTTGTCAGAGAAAAGCAGAAGGATTTTCTTCAAACATAATATACTGATGCACTTCAAACCTAGCAACACACTTAGTCAAAAGCTGGTTCACCCCAAGAACAAAATCCTAAGAAGTAAATGCAATAATATTGTTTATGCAATGCAATATAGTAAGGAGTGTAGTGGCAGCACGGTGGACGTATGGTTAGAGCGTCAGCCTCACAGTTCTGAGGACCCGGATTCAATCCCCGGTCCCGCCTGTGTGGAGTTTGCATGTTCTCCCCGTGCCTGCGTGGGTTTTCTGTGGGCACTCCGGTTTCCACATCCCCAAAACATGCATTCATTGGAGAACATGCATTAATTGTGAATGTGAGTGTGAGTGGTTGTTTGTTTGTATGTGCCCTGCGATTGGCTGGCAACCAGTTTAGGGTGTACCCTGCCTCCTGCCCGATGACAGCTGGGATAGGCTCCAGCACGCCCGCGACCCTAGTGAGGAGAAGCGGCTCAGAAAATGGATGGATGGATGGATGGATGGAAGGAGTGTAGTTACCCCTACATTGGAGAGACAAAGCAAGCCCTAGACAAACACATGGCACAACGAAGGAGGACAACCTCTCCAGGTCCAGAGACAGCAATTCATTTGCGTTTCAGAATAAAAGAACATTCCTTTGAGGACAACAATGTACACTAGACAGAGTGGACCGTTGGTTTGAGAGTGGTGTTAAAGAAACCATCCATGTCAAACTAGAAATACCCTCTTTCAAACAGAGGAAAAGGTTTTTGCCATCACTTGTCAAGAATGTGCTGATAGCTCTCCCCAAAAGATTGTCTCACTCCATGGGTAAAGTAGCCATAAACGAGCAATAACAACAACAACAACAACCTTCATGTGATCACTCTCAGAGGACGCATCCACTGAAGGCATACTTTAAAGTGGGGAAGGCCACACCTTAGATTTAGAACTGAAGAAGCCTTTTGGATCAAAGGCAACATGTCTTCAATAACCAAGAAGAGTCCATTTGAGGTCACTGGTGAGCTGAAGCCTTTTTCAGCTGACCATGGTCAAGTGGAAGGGTACAGCCTGGTCACCAGGCAATCACAGGACGCATATGAACATATATATATATATATATATATATATATATATTTTTTTTTTTGCTGATGCGGTATTTCACTGGTGTCAAACATGTTTATCTTACAGCATGTTTGCGACCAGTGTTCTCACTTTCAAAAATAATTATTCCACATAGCTCTTCGGACATTTAAATGGTTATCTGAACCAAGATGATTGGGGGAACTGAGGTCAAATTTTCTCATCCAGAAAATTTTGTGATCTCATTAACATTCAAAAGTTGATTTTACAAGTCTGTACTCACACGTCAGAACTCAACTACTTTCAAAATGGAATCACGAAACAGCAAAAGATTAAATGAAAAATTAAATATACTGAATATTGTTATTGTTGTATAAGTGTAAATGTAATTAAGTATCATGGGAATGTGGGGACGCATGGTCAGAAAAGGGGATCAACAGCAGATTATATTTCAATCTGCTCTATGACACACATATGCACTCACACACATGTAGATCTGATTAAATTTAGGGAGCTAAGCTTTTCAGTGGTAAATGACCTTTTGTTTAAATATCAACACACAGAAGGTGGTCATACTCATTGCTGCCAAACTCATCAAATCATGATGAAGATGGTTGTTCATTTATGAGAGTGATTAGATACAAATGAATATATTCTGTTTGTGTCCAACTTTGGATGACCAAGGCTATTTCATTATGGCTAATTCAGCTGCAAATGTGTAACTCATATTAGTACGGCAAAGCAGCGAATCTTGTAAAAGTTAGACTTCGGTGCCACTCTAACGGTTGTATTTGTCATAAAGGGAAGAGGTAATGGTATACTAAGTAGGTGACCCAGTATGCACAAGAACCACAAGTTCAGGCAGAAAAACATTCATTCATTCATTCATTCATTCATTCATTCCTTCATTTTCCATAATGCTTCTCCTCACTAGGGCCGCGGGCGTGCTGGAACCTATCCCAGCTATCTTTCCGGTGAGAGGTGGGGTAAACTCTGAACTAGTCACCAGGCAATTGCAGGGCACATAAAAACAAACAACCATTCGCACTTACATTCACACCTACGGACAATTTAGAGTCTTCAATTAACCTTGCATGCATGTTTTTGGAATGTGGGAGGAAACCGGAGTACCCAGAGAAGACGCACGTAGGCACGGGGGGAACATGTAAACTCCACACAGGTGAGGCCGGATTTGAAATCGGGTTCTCAGAACCGTGCTAGCCAGTCGGCTGCCGTGCCACCGCAGAAAAAACATCCATCCATCCATCCATTTTCTGAGCCGCTTCTCCTCACTAGGGTCGCGGGCGTGCTGGAGCCTATCCCAGCTGTCATCGGGCAGGAGGCGGGGCACACCCTGAACTGGTTGACAGCCAATCGCAGGGCACATAGAAATAAACAACTATTCGCACTCACAGTCACGCCTACGGGCAATTTAGAGTCTCCAATTAATGCATGTTTTTGGTATGTGGGAGGAAACCGGAGTGCCCGGAGAAAACCCACGCAGGCACGGGGAGAACATGCAAACTCCACACACGGGGATTGAACACCGCACCTCAGAACGGTGAGGCTGACGCTCTAACCAGTCGGCCACCGTGCCGCTGCAGAAAAAACAATTTATGTAAAAATACTTTTCAGGATCATTCAATAACGAACAAAATATCTAATTACGTACTCAACAACTGCTTACAACATCACAACAAATAAGTTTTATTGCGAAAATACATTACTTTCACGGGTCAGTTCTAGACCCACACAAACGCTGACAAAGCTTTGCATAACACCTGGACGTACAAGATGGTGTGCATGACTGAGTGTTTCTTTGCAAAATAACATACGCCTTTGCAGTTCTTTGTGAATGGCGATTATTTTGAAAGTTTCCATGAGTCCTTCCATTTTCGACACTGCTTATCCTGTTCAAGGTTGTGGGGAGTTGGGACATATCGTGACTAGACCCTGGACTGGTCACCAGCAATCACAGGACACATTCTGTATACACAAACACCCAATAACTCTCACACAGTCACTGATTGATGATTGAACCCACGCTGGCTGCATAGAAGTCAGCCGAGTGAACCACAACACAATCAGTGACTTAATTATATCAAATACAAAGGAAAAAAACATTTGTATTTTTATTAGATCATCTTCGTAAACACAGCTTCAGAGTGTATGAAGAAGAAACCAAAGATAAACTTAATTAGTAGAAATATTCTAAAGTGAAACTGCAATTTGAGGAAGATTAAATACAGATTCAATGCAATGATTTTGTTAATAAACTGTCAATAATTTCCATCTGCATTTGTTGCAAGCTAATTTAACATTATATGGACCACATAATTATCCATCCATCCATCCATTTTCTGTACCGCTTCTCCTCACTAGGGTCGCTGGCGTGCTGGAGTCTATCCCAGCTATCTTCGGGTGAGAGTCGGGGTACACCCTGAACTGGTCGACAGCCAATCGCAGGGCACATATAAACAAACAACCATTCGCACTCACATTCACACCTATGGGCAATTTAGAGTCTTCAATTGACCTACCATCCATGTTTTTGGGATGTGGGAGGAAACTGGAGTGCCCGGAGAAAACCAACCCAGGCACAGGGAGAACATGCAAACTCCACACCGGCGGTACCGGGATTTGAACCCCGGTCCTCAGAACTGTGAGGGAGGTGTGCTAACCAGTCGTCCACCGTGCCGCCCCAGATAATTATATGTCAGTAATTTGCAGTGAAACACCTGCTTCTACATTTTCACAGGTGAGTCTATTACACATGCATATCGAGTCTCTCTCGTGGAAACGAACCAATGGCAGGTTTAGGCCTCTGTGCGTTTCCCTTTCTTCCTCTCTCTAAAGATCATCATTCCATCCTCTACTCTCGCCTTCCTCTCTATCTCCCAGATTGTCTTTTAACTCTCCCTTCTCACCATTCTGATTGCTGACTCAGCAACATTACGTCCCTTTTAAATGCCTCAACATATACACAGAAAGCCATGTTTCCATCATTTTTATACGGTTAAATAACTAATGTATTACTTTTACCATAAGAAAATCTTCAAACCAACTTTGCAAGCTAAATTTACAATATCATAATATGCTTCAAATCACTGAACCAGATTTACTTCCACCAGCTACAGCATTAAGTGTACCCGCAAGATCTAATGAGACAAGAGTGGTATCAAAAATCTTGATTTAATAAAGATAATAATGATCAGTTATGATTTGTGTCAGAAAGGGATCATCCATTTTTTATGCATCTTATAATTAGGGTCGCTGGTGAGCTGGAGACTCTCCCAGCTGACTATAGGCGAGAGGCAGAGTACACCCAGGGCACATATAGACAATCACTCACACTCACATCTATAAAGATTTCAAGACGTCAATTCACCTGACATGCATGCTTTAGGATTTGGAGAGGAAGCCAGAGTACCCGTTGAAAACTCACCCCACACAAGGGAGAACATGCTAAGGGCCCTATTTTAATGAACAGCGTAAATCCGGCGCAGCAGGTGGTGCAACTGTGTGCCGGAGGTGGGTTAGACTGGAGTTGGTAATTTCGTAGACAAATGCAGCGCGGTGGATCTGACTGCGAGTGGGCTGCGCCACTGTTCTAAATGCTGACTTCATTCACTACCAATCAAAGTAGCTCCTGTCATTCTCTTTAAATTTGGCGCAACTGACGGTCTTGACGGAGACATCTCTGTACAGAAGAGGATGATTCGTGAGCACAGCGATCCGTGCGTTGAGTGGAGAATTGTCACTGATCTGGCTGGTGTGGCAACAGACAATGTGAGCGAGTATACAAAATGAGCTGCTGAGAACCGCTGGCGACTTAATATGTCCGCGAAGCACAGTATCTGTCTGCCAGTGCCCCGATCAAATTCACATAAATCATGTTAGAACAGCAGTCTAGCCTGCAGTTAGATGTGGTCTAAGCATGCGTGCATTTAGATTGACTTTCTGCCACCAAATTGTCACTCTGCCAGGCGCATGTCCAAAGACACACCCTCTGCTGCGCCAGAGCGGCCATCTGGGCGCAGAACGGTAAACACGTGCAGTGAGCCTTGCCCTTGCATGAAAATCCACTGGCATTTGCGTCCCGCCACAGATGAACTATCCATGAAATAAAGCCCTAAGTGTCTAACGCAACACAGGAAGACCTGAGCTGTGATTTAAACCCCACAGCTCAGAACTGAAAGAACATGCAGACGTGCTAACCAGTTGGCCACTTTGTACATTAAGATAAATTCTCCCTAATTTAATCCGAATGCAGTATAGTTACTGCTCTCCCATAGTTTCACAGTTCCTTGTCCCCTCAGCAGAAATTGAAGCCAAACGCAGCAACCTACATTTCAGGTTAATAAATCAAAAGAGCTAAAAATAGTCAAATGTTCTTTGGGTTAAATAGCATTTTCAGTATTTTATTTGCCCATTTCATCATTATTAGAGTGGACTCAGCAGACATAAAGGCAAGCATACTTTTTCAAAATATTGAGACAAAGCAGAGCAACATATTTCTTTCACTGGAGAATGTATAAATATAGTTGGGGACATAGTGCAACTTCTGAAGATGATGGTGATGGTGATGGTATTGATAACAAAGATAATTATGAACCCTAACGAGATGATGATGACTGCTGATCATTGGGTGTGATATTGGTGAAAATGAGGCTGATAAGGATGTAGGGAGGATACAAAAGATAGTGATCGCCATGACAACAAATGAACAGTGAGATGATGATTATTATAACAGAAATAGCAATGATACTTTAATAGTTATATACATACGGTATAAATAATGGCAATGAGTAGGTCAATGATGACATTAATTAGCAGCATGATGATCACAGTGACAATGAAGATACTCTAAGACGTTTCAATTCAGAGGTAGGGACTCATGGAGGATGGGTATGACAACCATAACTAATAAAGACAGTGATGACAGCAATGGTAGAGAATCTGATAACTTGATCATAAAGATGTTCATGAGTGATTATGAGGACGACTTTGTATTACAATGAAACTGTGAGGGTGTTGGTGATAATGATTATGATGAATAAAGGTGGTGAGCAAAGACAGATGACGAAGATGATGATGATGATGATGATGATGATGACAATGACGATGAGGATGAACCACAGGCTTAACTGGCACATCAAAGTTCAGCAAAGGTGTAATTAATTAAGATATTGCTCTGGCCACCTAACTCCACTTAACGTATTCAGTTTGAGGCTTGTGGTATTGACTGTAACGGGACAGAGGCAGCATTAATATTTAAACACCTGTACTTCTAGTGCCTCTGACTGAAGTGACCTTTGAAATTTTGTTCTTTTTTTTTTATGGCAGCATTCAAAAATACAGCAGGAATGTATGTAACATAGTAGTCACAAATCCTGCCAGAAAAAACAACAACAACAACAACCCTGAAAAGATTTGATCAGTGAAATAACATTTAAAAGACGCAGTACAGTCATTTTCATATTTTTTTCCTCAATACATTAAATATGTTTGAGGGCAAGTGCTGAAAACATGTACAAAGACAGATAAAAATCTAGCACTGAATTGCTGAGATATTTCATTAAACTCTTTTGCACCTCCACAGTTGTCCAAATTGTTTTGGCAGGACTAAAACAAGGCCAGATAATGCAACTATGCCTTTGGCGTGAGTTCTCTCTCCCCCACTATATGAGTACCAAGTGACTTAATTCCATGTAGTAGATAATCGGCGCAATTGCCACTTCCTTATTCATATTAACTTGGCCCTTTTTTACCATTACAGCGTGTAGTTAGGCATCAAGCCAGGCCCACAACCGGAAAAATACATATTCCCTTAAGTGTTGTGTGTTTTGTGTTATTTGGGCTACAGTGTCTCTGTCGTTTGCACCCACGCACAGTGCACATAGCGAGGTAGCGGTATACCGGACGGCTCCGCCACCCCACGCCATCCTGCCTGCGGCCAGTGTAGCCACTTGTGGTCCGCTGCAACGGTGTTAAGGCCGCAATGTCGTGGGGCAAGAAGGAGGAGGAAAGAAAATATCTTCCAGGGGGACCGGTGCATCCCGCTGCTTCAGGCATAGTAGCTTCTCACCTTATCTCTAAGGGAGAGCCCGGACACCTTGCAGAGAGTACTTATTTCATTCGCTTGTATCAGTGATCATGTTCTTTCGGTCACGACCCACAGCTTGTGACCATAGATGAGGGTAGGAACGTAGATTGACCGGTAAATTCAGAGCTTTGCCTTTCGGGTCACCTCCTTCTTCACCACGACAGACTGATACAGCGTGTGCATCACTGCAGATGCTGCACCGATCCACCTGATGATCTCGGGCTTTATTCTTCCTTCACTCGTGAACAAGACCTCGATATACTTGAGCTCCTCCACTTGGGGGAGGATCTATTCCTCGAACCAGAAAGGGCACTCCACCCTTTTCCTGAGTGAGGACCATTGCCTCAGATTTGGAGGTGCTGATTTTCATCCCAGCCGCGTCACACTTCGCTGCAAACCGCTCCAGTGAGAGTTGAAGATCGCAGTCTGATGAAGCCAACAGAACCATATCATCTGCAAAAAGCAGAGACACAATGCTAACGTCACCAAGCTGAACCCCCTGAATGACTCGGTTGCGCCTACAAATTCTGCCCATACATGTAATGAACAGAATTGGTGAAAAAGGGACCCTTGGACGACTTCATCTCTCACTGTACACAAATCCGACAGCTATGCGGGCCCAGCTCTGACACCGGTCATATAGGGAAGAGCCTTTGTCAAGGGTTACGGTACCCGATACTCTCCGGGAGTCTCCACAGGACCTCCTGGGTGAAAACGGTCAAGCGGTTTGTCCAAGTCCACAAAACACATGTAGACTGGTTGGGCCAACTCCCATGCACCCTCCAGAATCCTGCCAAGGGCGTAGAGCTGGTCCACTGTTCCAAGGCCAGGACAAAAAACCCCACTGCTCCTCCTGAATCTGAGATTCGACTTCCTAATTGACCCTCTCCAGAACCCCTGAATAGACCTTACCAGGGAGGCTGAGGAGTGAGATCCCCCTGTATTTGGAACACACCTTCCAGTCCCCCTTCTTAAAAAGGGGGACCATCACCCCAGTCTGCCCATCGAGAGGCACTGTTCCCGATGTCCACGCAATGTTGCAGAGGCGTGTCAGCCAGGACAATCCTACATCATCCAGAGCTTTTAGGAACTCTGAGCAGATGTTATCCACCCCCAGGACCCTGGCACCGAGGAGCATTTTAACCACCTTCAAACATGTATAATGTATTTAGAAACAAATCTATGATTTAACATTTCAAGGACTTGAAAAGAATTGAAAGCCCAGGTATGAAATGCCCAGCCCATCACTGCTAAAAATATATTCGATACCTACTACATGTCAAGAAATAGTACCACATGCACACTCAGAGAAGCTCCATTAAATTACAAATGTTTCAATCCATTGTTCTTCATCAGGGTGAAGACATGAGAGACCCTGGAGCACCTCACATGGTAATGCTGTCATTTGCCTTGTTTTTTTGGAATCCAGCTAACCTCTTCAGTCAAATAGGCCGTAAAATGATTGCTCAAACAACCATCCTTGGTATGTATTTAAAAACATTACAGTTCTGGAAAGGTAATTGGAGACCACTGCAAGATTAAGCAATTAGACAAAATAAACAAATAAGAGGACTGCAAAATCAAGGATGGACTTTGGCGCCAATGCTGCTTGCTGTGCTGAGTACAGTATCCTATGAATGTCAAATTCAGTCACACCAGATTACTCATTTTCTTTTCTTTTTTCCCTAAAAAGACAGTCGTGGCCTGGACTTGACCATAGCTGCCTCTTTCAAGCCTCTCCCACACACACACACGCACCCATATATACACTGCTGACACCTGTGTAAACCACTATGCACCACCTGCTTGGCACTCACATTCTTATTCCCAAACTTGTAAATTGCTCTGTTACAAGTTCAGGAAACATTTAAATACTGTATGAGAAAAATTCAAAGATTCCTGACGTTTTTTCATTTTTCATTAATTTTACTGTCGCCAAATGTTAACTGGAAAAACTGTCAGACAAAATTTTAGATGAAGTAAAAAGCAAATCAACAACGGAATACGTTAATAGTAATTTAAGTAATTTGAACGACGAAACAAAGTGTGGAACTATATATATGAGCAAGAAGCCATCAAATGGGGATATAATTGGACTTGGTGAAATACGTCAGAAAGGTGAAGCTATGTTGACTCTTGATAATGGCCATCTATTCTATTACAGAGGATCAGAGAGCGGATGCAATGGTGGAGTTGGTTTCGTAATTAATAAATGTATCGCCAATTACATTACCAGCGTCAAAAGTGTTTCCGATAGAATCGCCGCATGTACCATCTCTATTAGAAAGCGTTACTCGCTTCAATTGATACAAATATATGCGCCGACCATCAGCCACACCGACGATGAGGTGGAAGCATTTCACGACGCTTTATCCCGTCTTTATAGTGAATCGAAGCACACATTTCGAATAGACATGGGTGACTTTAACCCCAGGATTGGCCTTCACGCTGGCGAGAAATCAATTGGGTCCTACGGAATGGGATCAAAGATGAAAGAGGAGAGCGCTTAATAGAATTTGCTGAACAAGAAGGCTTATACATTATCAATTTGTTCTTTAACAAGAAATGGAGCAGAAAGTGGAGATGGACAAGCCCCAAATGTACCACTAGCATCACAGCCTACTTCCTGTCCAACGACAAAGGGGTATTTACGGATTGCACCACCCTAAACAAACATCTATTTAGCCCAACTTGTAACAATGGATGGAAATACAAGCACTGAAGTTGAACGCCGCATAAATCTTGTCTGGCAGGCTTATGGAAGGCTTAGTGTTATATTCAAGAACAATCTTCCCATCCATCCATCCATCCATTTTCTGAGCCGCTTCTCCTCACTAGGGTCGCGGGCGTGCTGGAGCCTATCCCAGCTGTCATCGGGCAGGAGGCGGGGTACACCCTGAACTGGTCGCCAGCCAATCGCAGGGCAAATATAGACAAACAACCATTCGTACTCACATTCACACCTACGGGAAATTTAGAATCTCCAGTTAATGTGGGATGTGGGAGGAAACCGGAGTGCCCGGAGAAAACCCACGCAGGCACGGGGAGAACATGCAAACTCCACACAGGCGCGGCCTGGGATTGAACCTGGGTCCTCAGAACTGTGAGGCTGACGCTCTAACCAGTCAGCACCAGAACAATCTTCCGATTTACTTGAAAAGAAAGGTTTTCAATCAATATATTCTACCAGTCCTCACTTACGCTAGTCAAACTTGGACTACGAATGCCAAAGTTACACAAAGACTACGTGTAACCCAAAGAACATGGAACTTCAAATGTTCCGTGAAGAAGAGGCCTTCATCCTGCAGTGGATAGATAATGGCTGATGATGATTATGAAATATATATATATATATATATATATATATATATATATATACATATACACACGCACACACACACACACACACAGTGGGTACGGAAAGTATTCATCCATCCATCCATTTTCTGAGCCGCTTATCCTCACAAGGGTCACGGGAGTGCTGGAGCCCATCCCAGCTATCATTGGGCAGGAGGCGGGATACACCCTGATCTGGTTGCCAGCCAATCGCAGGGCAAACATAAACAAACAACCATTCGCACTCACATTCACACCTAGGGGCAATTTAGAGACTTCAATTAACCTACCATGCATGTTTTGGGGATGTGGGAGGAAACCGGAGTACCCGGAGAAAACCCACGTAGGCACGGGGAGAACATGCAAACTCCACACAGGCGGGGCCGGGGATTGATCTAAAATCTCCGATTTTACCCCTCATACAAGCAGTCCATTCCATGCGCCGTTCCAGCACGTGTATCCAGGAGCGCCCGAATGGCATGTAAAAGCCCACGTGATCATAACAACAGTTTGCTAAGGTGCTAACATAATAGCAAGGAATAACAGTGAATGTTGCTTGCTTAAAGTCGTCTATTGCTGTGATCTTTGAGATCAGAAATCGGTCTGATGTGAGCCAAAAAACAAGGATTGGATCGGACTGGATCTAAAAACTCCGATTTGACTACTCTTATACAAGCAGTCAATTCCATGCTGCACTCCAGCACTGTTATCCAGCAGCGCCCGGATGGCATGCAGACCCCATGTGATCACAACTACAGTTTGCTAAAGGTGCTAACATAGTAGCAGTAAGACTGAATGTTGGTTGCACTACACTGCAATGGCCTCATACAAAGATGGTTTTTTTTTGGTATTTTTTTTGTTTTGTATTTAACAGTATTTTATCTTAATGAATTGAGTTACAGCTCATTCGTCTGTGGTGGATGGTCTGAGTGTTTTTCGAAAGAGGAGGGGCTTAATGAGTTCAGCTGTGGAGGGCGGATAGCAGAATGTTCCAGAATACTGATACTGGGGACTGAAACACAAACATGTGCACACACACACACACACACACGCACACACGCACGCACGCACGCACAAGCACACTCTCTCTCACACACACAAATTGAGCCAACACTCATCAACTCTGCTCTTTCTCTCACAATCTCCAAAACCACTCATACTTGTACACACTCATAAACATACATAGAGACTTATACACACCCACACACACACCCACACACTTACGCACACTCGGTGATCCGGGTGGAATCAAAGGGTTTTAGCTGTTTGGTGTTCAGTTCCCCCCGTTCTTTCCCAGCATTCTCCACAGCTGTACGATTACACAGGTGTTTGGCAAAAACACACTGTTAGAGACTGCGGAGGGGCTCCGCGTACGTGTGTGTGAGTGTGTGTGCGTGTGTGTGTGTGTGTGTGTGTGTGTGAGAGAGAGAGAGGGAGAAAGAGAGCGAGAGAGAGAGAGAGAGAGTGAGAGAGAGAGAGTGAGAGAGAGAGAGAGAGAGAGAGGAATTAATATACATGTGCAGTTGCATGTTTTGTGGGTGCTTGTAAAACCTCCCAACAGGAGAATGTGTGTGAATGTGTGTGTGTTTTTGTGTGTGTGTAAGTTTTTGTATGTATGCTACCATATGTTTCTGTATTTGTATTTCAATATCATTCAATCGTCCTAGTGACACAACCTCAGTATTTCCTGAACCATCCCCTCATATTTAATTGTCTTGAGCCAACTATAGTTTTTACCCACTAACATTGCTGTGCTTTTTCCACTTCGCACTTTTGACTCATCATTTTGCAGCGGAGGACTTCAAATATGGCTGTCTGGGGGTCAACTGTGGTAGCTGGTGGTCTGATTTTTACGATACAGGCCTTTTTAAAATGTTAGTCAGCTAACTACTGGAAAACCACAAAGTGTTTTGTAAGATTTTATTCTGAAGTGCATGGTGAGGGCCCAGTGGTTGAAGCAAACAGCTGCACCAGCTTCCCACGTGTTTTTTCTTCTTTTGCTGGACATGGCTTCTGTTACCAGGAGCATGTCCAAAAGAACTTTTTCCATGTGCCTGAGAATGCTATGCGGTAACAGTATAAGTTGTACTATGCTTGAAATGTGGCATTATTGAATTTCAACAATACTTCAAAAATAAAATGATCTATAGCAAGCACATATTGGCGCAGGGGGTGTCTTGTAACACACAAGGAGCAACTTTTTTTCAGGGCTTTGATGCCTTCCTCAAGGGCACCACAGCTGTGGGTGTGGACCAGAATCCTTAAGATGGCAGGCATTTTTTGGAACCACTCGGCCACAGATGCCCTTGATATTCTCCAACTTTTATATGAATGTGGCAGATAATTCGTTTCAAACGATTTTGTTTAGTATATCCATCTTAGGCCGAGAAGGTGAACGACTGGTTAGCACATCTGCCTCACAGTTCTGAGGACCGGGGTTCAAATCTGCCTGTGTGGAGTTTGCATGTTCTCCCCGTGCGTGCGTGGGTTTTCGCCGGGCACTCTGGTTTCCTCCTACATCCCAAAAACATGCATGCTAGGTTGATTGAAGACTCAAAATTGCATTCAAGGTGTGAATGTGAGTGCAAATGGTTGTTTGTTTTTATGTTTTATGTATATTTTGTGACCTTTTGAAAATGTTTATCGGTTGTTCCCCTTCCAGAGCAAGAAATTAAATTACAACTCTCTGCTTCTGACAGGCATCCAACAATGATGTTATTTCCAAAATGGCTGGGAGGAAGAGCAGAGACATTACAAAAAGTTGATTTTTAATAAACCTTCAAACAAGTATTTAAACTACAAACTTTGAAAATTTCTGAAAATGTTTTTAATGATTAGTCAGATAAATTTACATTCGGCTTATTACTTTTTGATTGCCCCTCATACCATCAGTGAATACTTAAAGGAGGACTTTAATGCATTATTTTCTGATAATTTAAAACAGTTTCCAAATGGCTTTTGACGTGTGTGTCCTGTGTGTGACATGATTTGTCAAAATAGAATTACAGCACACTTTTTTAAGCTTGTTATTTAAGCCTCCCGATATTTAGCCTGTTTTAAGGGGGCGGCCCTGTCCAATGAAAATGAGCGACTGCTCACTCCGCCCACTCTACTGCAGAACTTACCATGACGAAATGTAGGGCGCTTGAACGAGGCAAGCAGCTTCTACTTGCAGAAGAGAAGCCCAGAGAGAGGAAAAACGTGAGTGCCCGTAAAGACATTATAGGGGATCCTCTGTTTATCTACCGACATATGACATTTCAAGGTTATGAACGGCCGCAATTAAGAGTGAGAATATGAGCGGAACAAGAAGGTATGCTCAGGTACTTCCATTCTTACTGTTCTTCACTGAAATGTTTCATATCTATGACCTATGAGTGTTTTTGCATACAAATACCGAAGATACAATACAGAAACCCAGCTATCTCTACGGCTCACATTTAAACTCATGTTACCGCTAAATGAAAAACAGCCCCAAAGAGGGATTCTGCCACCACCATGCTTAGCTGTTGCTATGGTGTTCTTTTGGTGATGAGCAGTGTTGTGTGTGCACCATATATATCTTTACCTTGTGGAATTATGGCCGAAAAGTTCAACTTTGGTTTTATCGGACGTGAACAAAAGCTCCAAAACGCATGTGGGAAAATGTGTTTTAGTCCTCATGATCTTGCTCTCAATTTTTATATCACAAAATCTTTGCATTTGAACAGGGGTGTGTAGACTTTTTATAGCCACTGTATATATTTTATATCAACTGGAAACCTTGTAACATTACTGAAGCGGCACTAAAGTTACATATATTTACTCAACCCAACTGGTGTAAACTACCTGCAGCAAAAAAATAAAAAATAAAAATCACCAACAAAGGTGATTCACAGGTAAAAGGAATCTTAGAGCTTTCAAATTAACTTCATGTTGATCACAATGTCAGAACAGCTACACTTTAATCCTATGTTAGCTTGGATATGCACCCACTTCCTTAGGACCCTGAATAAGATAAGTGACAATAAGATGGATGTTGTAAAAGTCCCAAAACAAAAGTGTAAAATTGCAAATCGTGTAACTTTGACACCTTGGGCTAGGTAATCAAGTAAATTGTCAGGGCAATCTGTGTCAATTTCAAAAGCTTGAGATTGCAGCTATGTGTGCCATTTTGTCGTGGAAGCAAACCTGAAACACATTCCCCAAATACGTAAGTGGACCCATGCATAGCAGCTTTCCCCCCTTTTTTTACTTGAACAAAACTGGTATTACTCTACTAATGGACGCACAATGAACAGAACTGGAGATTTTTTTTTAAAAATGTCTCTGTGTGTGTTCCAACAAGAAACACTGCCTAATGGTCAAACTAGTGCAACGTAATTCACTCTTCAACTTGTTGGCTTAATTGGCCCTTGATAGTCTTCACTCATTTAAATACTTTTTAATTGCATGCTCTGGTCACAGCCACATGACAGTTATATGAGGGTGTACACACTTGTGCAACCACAGTATTCGACTCGTTTAGTATGACTTCCTCCTCTCAAAAAGATGATTTTTGTTGTGGCTTTAGTGGGTATAGGCCACATTTTCTATCGCAAAAAGCAGGCATTTGAACAGGGGTGTGTAGACCTTTTATATCCACTGTATGTGAGACCAAAACTAAACTGTTTTACAGTAACTTCTATCAAGGATGATTTTTAGCTGCTCAGCTGTGACCCAGATGTGACAGACATACTTTGTTCTGTGTCAGACCATAACTGTTTGTTCCTGTTCTTTGTCAAGGTTAACGTGGCACACAGACTAAACGAGGATACATTGTTTTCATGTTATATAACTCTTCGCCCTGTTCACACGTTGATAATGAATAGAAGCAATGAGAGGTTGAGTGATTTTTTTTTTCCTTCTATTTAGCAGAATCCGTCACCAGTTACAGTATTTAGCTGAATTACATCTAAATCAATGTAATCATCTGCAAATATTTAACTTTCACGAAGTTTGTGTATTCAAGTGTTCCAGTTATAAATGAATGATTTAAAATTAGCTCTACAGTTGTTACCCTGACAAGAATTTTAGAGGTTTGGACCACAGTTGTGGAGGTCATGTAAACCTCAACTTATAAGATTAATGTGATATACACGAAAACCTTTAAGGTTGAACGCAAATTGTTCCGGTGTACGAGTTTACCTCTGATTGTTTGAAATATGTTTCCCCATGGGACATCATGGAAATAAAAGTCATCTGTTCCGGGATCCAACTGTGGTCATCATAGCATCTTAGCAGTCATACAAGTGTTAAAACAGGTTAAACAAAAGGTAATGCAAATAAAAGAAGAAAGTTAACCACTCTGCTTTAACTTAAAAAAAAAAAAAACAAGTGGGAATTACGATGGTGGTTTTACTGCTTTAGATATACTGTAAGTCTGTCACGTAACCTTTAGTGTATATTATATTTCTTTGTCTTTGTCTAAACACCCCTTGTTTGGGATAGTCCTTCTTTTAGAATAAGTGGGAAAAAAGACCCCCCCCCCCAAAAAAAAAAAAAAGCCAAAGAAAAAGTAAAACACATAGAGCAAGTAAGCCTGTTGATGCTGATTGAATGGGGGTCTAGACGTCTATGCAAATAATTTCACCATAGATCAGCACAAAATTGAGAACCTTTATAGACATCCATGCCTAATCTTTCACTTCATGTATTAATCACTCCTGTAAAGTCAAGAAACAGGATACAAATTTAACTAACTAACTAAACTTACTTACTTAATTACTTACTTACTTACTTACTGACAAATACCAATAAAAACATCACTCTCTGATTCAAAGGGGACAACTTGCCCAAACCAATGTTTTCTAGTATTCGGGATGTAATATTGTCTCTATGGTGCCTCAGTAAACGTGAAATATAAATTCAAGTTGTCCACGCATTCATGAGTTCCAAATGTTTTTCTGTCGAGAGGCATGAAATCAGGTCATTCGAATTTTTCGAGCTTATCTATGTCACAAGCAAAGATCTCCGCTTTCCCTTCCTGCTCCCGAGCTAGCGCTGTCAACACAACAAACACGTGCTCTCACAAGTGGGTCTTCTACAGGCAACAAATCAGTGGAAAAGGGGCGGTCTTAGCCAAATATGGACAAAGCAGATACAAAACTGGGTCAAACAGAAGTAGCTGTCAGAAGGGCCTTTTTGCCAAAAAAACAAGGATTTTTTTTGTTTGTTTTTTTTAATGAAATTGACACTTTTTACTAAGTCTTTTTACTAAGTCCATGTTTGAGAGTCACTTTGTGGAGGTCTAAGTCGCCAAACTATGGGACCTTTAAATTGACAAGGATTTGATATATTAAATTTTCTGTACGACTAGAAAAATTTAATTGCACATGTATAATGAATCAATATGGACAAAAATGAGTTCATGTGCAGCTCCTCATTATCAGTTGTCTTATATTCCTTTAGTGAGTTTAATGCATTGTAAGTAGAATTATTCGTATTGTGCAGCTGCGCCCCATTTTCAGAGTGTATAATTGGTCTTTACTGACAAATGGAAACAATACAACAAACAAGGACAAGGGGCCAAGATAACCCTGGGTGGCTGTGCCTCTGTTGGGAAAAGTGTAACACAAAATTGACCAATGAACTGTCATCTTTTCATTTGGAATTTTGGGATTTGGGAAGTGTAGTCTATCAGTATTCAATATTGTAAGTATTTGTCAACGCTGATTTGTATGACTTCTGAAAAGAAAAAACAAATCTCTCAGAGGACATGATTAAAATACAATTAATCCATCCAGAAGTATGGCGTAGTACCAAGACTGGACTTGTCAGACCTGTGATAAAAAATATTATAATCCGAAATGTATACTGTATGTATATATTCTAAAGGAGCTCATGGATCTCTGCTAGGGGCTTTCAACAAGTTGACATTCCAGTTTGTTTAGGAGTAAAAGTGCATCCTTTTCACATGCTAACAGATGAGACTGACTTTATGCTGCCCATTATTTTCCTGTCTGAGAAACTTGCACATGCAGAGAGTAATTTGCTGAAATAGGTCAGTCACTTTCTACCTGCAGGCTGTTGGTGATCAGGCCAGGATGACGACACCTCTTCACCCCCCACCTACTATCTAAAGTCTACACAGATTTGGGTTTGTTCAACCATTATGGCCATTTTGAAGACATAAATGGAGATGATTTTGTTAGCTTCGATCCAAATTTTGGTTCAGTAAAACTAAAGGAATATACAGTATCTGAGCCTATACAGGCTTGCTGTGAGATACTTGCGCACCCCTGCTTCCTCGCTACCGTGTGAAAAGGTTTTCTCCAAACCATGTCAGGTCATTTCCAAACGCTGTAGAGAAAATATTGTTCCTTAGTAAAATGTACATAAAAGTCTCCATCACTCTAGCATTGATAAACACAATCAATGCCTCATTCAAAAAAAAAAAAAAAAAAAACCTGCAATAGTTAGAAGTGTTGGATTTGTTTGATTCATGCCCACTACCTACAATACCATGAATCATAAATAGATTAGAACATGAACCAGCCATGATCTACCTGTAATTATGGTCTTTTATTATTAGGTTGTGGCCAGCAAGGAGGTTTGTGTGCGAGTGAAACCTTAAGAAATGAACCTTTTATAGCCAATGGATATGGGAAGCCTCACAGCTTCATTAGCCCATCACTACAAACGGACTAAACCAAAGCCTCAAACGGACTAAACCAAAGCCTCAAACGGACTAAACCAAAGCCTCAGGTTATGTATGGGTCAGGGGTGTCCAAACTGCAGGTCGTGGGCCGTTTGTGGCTGCCATCCATTTGAAACTACTATTTCATACTAAAAATAACATTTGAGGTGGCCCTCATCGCTACTAAAAACATTGAAATATTAATTTTTTTTTAAAGTGGAGGGGGCAGGGTGAAAAGTATGGGTGTCGAAAAAGTGTGTGTGCATGTGTGTGTGTGTGTGTGTGTGTGTATATGAGACGTGTGACACTCATATCATTCATGGGCATCACACCCTTGACAACTATGACAACTCCTACTAAAAATAATTATGGTTTTTGGAGTAGTGGTTCTGAAAGTTTTTACACCAAGTACTAGCTAAATAAATACTCAGCACACCATAATGAGCAATATTAAAATACATTAGCTTAGTAGGCCCATGTGTTTATTAAACAACAATGAGGTTTTATTCCTAAAAAACTATATCTAATATTGTAAATATATTTGGACATTATTCAGTTTGAACAATAACTGTGCTTAAATATAGAAAAGTAAAAAACTGCAATTAATGATTCCATTAAAATGTATTGCACATAAAAGTTAAATAAAAATGATAACCAAATAATGGTTGTCAAAGAAACAGTTCTTAAACATTAAATGTAAATGTTTTGAAATTAAAGTTAAATAAAACTGAACTGCATTTAGGCAGTGCTTCTTTCGTGTACCACTAGAGGGTGCTTGCATACCACTAATGGTACTCGTACCATACTTTGAAAATCACTGATATTCTAGATATGCAAAGATGCAAAGACGCTATTTTGCAACTAGAAAAATAGCAACAATTCTCTTGATAGCACCTCAGTGAAATTCAATTTCAGAAGCAAAAATGCTTTGCTCCACTTTCTGCTTTGTGTCAACATCACATTAAGGGACTGCTTAAAAAAATTGCCAGTTTACTGCACATTGTTTTTATTTTGATTCTGAATGTGGATCCGGTTTTCAGCTGCCCCACTGAAGTGGTGGAAATATTCGGGTGGAATACAGGGCCGGAGACCACCCAAAAATTCGTGAAAAATCCCAACAGCTGTATTGCTGCAGCAAACTTAACGGAAAGCTGTGATGTAGCAGTTTCTCAAAAATAACAATGATTTATTTGAAAAAAATATGATATAATATAATAATATACTGCTTGTTTAATAAATGAAATTTGAAGACTTTTGCCACGTCTAATCTGGTTTGTGACCCCCTGACATCCATGTCAGGCATTGTGTGTAATAGCAATCACCTACATGAAAAATGTCAGGCACTGCACGAAAAGCACAAATGATTATGCTTATGTCATTTCATTTTCTCTCAAGCAAAGAACCAAACGTGGCTGGCTCGTTTAGGTGGCCAACGAGACTTTTTGGTTTTTTTGTTGTTGTTGTTGTTGTTGTTGCTGTTGCCCCCCTTGCAGATTGTCAGTGCGTGCCTACGGTCGCAGCAAGCAGTTCGGCGCGATGGCGTTAGACGAGGACGTAAGCTAGGTGGCCGCACCGCCACGCGAATCACAGCGACCGAGGCTGCGCTGCCCGCACGCGCATGGGAACCGCGCCGAGCGCCCGGGCATCTGCAGCACCCGCAGCCGAGCGGAGGGAGCCCTCACCCGGCCACCAGAAGCACACACTCCGCCCGGACTCTCCCTCTTGACTCGCACACACACACACACACACACGCACACACACGCGCGCGCGCGCGTGCGCACACACGCACACACACGCGCGCCAAGTGAAAAGTCGTTCTCCGTGCTTCTCCCCCGGCAGGCTTGCGAAGGTGTTTTAGTCGCTTTATTTATTTATTGGAATAATTTGTTCGAGGCTGACAGTCGAACCGAGGCGCTCGAACTGCGTCTGGAGGCGGAGAGCTCGGACTTCCTTGGCTGGAGGGCGAGAGAAAACACACACACCAAAAACAGTCCTTTCTGTCACTTCTTCTTTTTTTTCATTTTTCTTCTTCTTCTTCTTCTTTTTTTGGAGGGGGGGGGGGGGCGGTGTCCAACGACTTGAAACCGGCTCCTCCGCTCGCTTCCCCGCTGAGGATGAGAGGAAATTAGACGTGTCGATCGAGGCTTTGAGCTTGTTTTACTGGATTTATTTTGGCTGTGGCGAGCGAAGACCCGGAGAGGAGCGGAGCTGCGCGTAAAAAAAAAAAAAAAAAAAAGGAGAAAAAAAAAGGAAAAAGCGAAAGAGGTCTTTCCTCCTTTCTCCTCATCTATATCGCCATCCAGATACAGTTGTATCTATCTGTCTGTCCATCTATTTCTCCGTTTGTGTCCATGTTTTAGGGCCCGTGCGATTTTGCTAAAATGCATCATCAACAGCGGATGGCAGCTTTGGGCACCGACAAGGAACTGAGTGACTTACTGGATTTCAGCGCGGTAAGAACGTTATTTATTATTGTTTGGAACAAATGAGTGTGATGATAGGAGAGGCTGGAGATAAATGAAGCACGTCCTGTTAGGCTTTCACTGTTTACATTTTAAATTCACAAGTTACAAGGCGCATACACTGCATATCTTTCTTTGAACTGGACAAAGTGTGTGTTTATTTAGAGTTAACTTAAAAAGTGAGTGCATATTTGTGATGTCTTTTGTTGTTGTTGGGATGTGTAGATATTTGTGATGCTGCATTAGTAATTTTGTTGTCTTATAGATGCGAAACAGCGATTTGAAAATGTTCCCATCATCAATGGTAGTATATCTCATTTTAAATCCTTCTTCCCGCTTTATGTGTAGCCTTTTGCCTATGACAAAAAATGTTTTTTTGTTTTCTTTTTGTGTACATTTTCAATTACAATGAGTGCCACATTCACAGTGTACGCAATCGTTCAAATGCATAAAAAAAAATAATAAAAAAAAGACTTTTTGAGCATGAACCTGCGTGTTGCACATGTCCCGCTCGTGCAGCATTCAGTGTTGCAAGCGCAAAGTTATAATCCCGCTTTAAATGGAGCCCCCACCCCACCCCACCCACCCCCCACCACCAGTTCCCTTGGAATAAAAGCCTGTGGTGTGAACTTGAGGGACAGGAAATAGTGTTCAATGCTCTCGGCCATGTTTTCTGTGCCTCTACCTCCCTCTGGGAGCAAGTTTGGTCACAAGAGGAGGAGGGGGATGAGGGGCGGGGGGGGGGGGGGGGGGGGGGGGGGAAATAGATACAGCCCTCTATGAGGAAAATAAACGGATTCTCATTAATCCTGGTATGAAAAGAAGATATGTCGGATTAGAAGGTGCAAAAAAGGGCAGTGGTGCTTGCATGTGCAGAAATCCTTGAACAGAAGAAAATAAATGCACCCTTTCAAAATTACCCCTTAATGAGCACAACAATGCAAATGTCATAAGAAAGTAATATATTTCCATAGTTTACCTTATTAAATCAGTTAAACAGGTAGATCTTCATAAAATTCCCCCGACGGGATATTCATGCATAAAAACTATTATGGGATGCCAGACTATATTTTCAATTTCAAAGCCGTCAAATGTAACACACACGCTGAACCGCATTGCTTGTCAATGTTAAATAAGCAGGCGGAAGACTGCTACTTTATAGAGGCTGTGGCTCAAATGTAGTTTTTTTTTTTTTTTTTTTTTTTTTGTGTCCTATGGGACTGTTATTGTGAGATGTTCAACATCGCAAAGTAAGTCATGAAAACAAAAACAACAATTGATGATTAATTGTAATAGGATGTGCTGCCATTATCACAAGACACTGTATTGCACAAAGGATTATACACGATATTAGTCAAGTTATTATTCAAGTGTCAGATAAATGGTCTGAAAATTACAGTCATGCATAAAATGTATTATTACAAATGTAAGACTGAACAATAATATTGTCAAACACAAATGTACGTAAGCACAGCAGATTTATTCTTACATTTGTGCTGTATAATGCTTCACAAATTACAAATTACACCGTACACACACTTTCAGGCCTCTGCCCATTAGAATAATTGAAAATGAAAAGTTATATTTGATATTTTTTTGAGTAATGTGGGTTGTCCTCATGGTTGACTCATTGAAAATATGAATATATGAATAAACAAGCATTTTGACCAAATAGAGCGCCAAAGCCCACCGATGTTTCTCCTCCTAGGACCATTAAAGCAGGCCGGACATTAATTTATGCGATCGTAGGTCTGTGAACGCCCACCAGCGGATAAAGTACTCAAAGTGCTTCTTTTGACAAGCGATAGATCCGCTAATAAAAAGAATTCATCGCAGCTCTGTGGGTCATCGAACACCGGCGCGACCTCCGTCGCCGACACCTCGGGCCCAATCGGAGGCACAATGTCAACATGTCAACGTTAATCTTATCAATCACTGTCCATATCTGTCTCATCTCATGACTTTCAATTTATAATAATAATCAGAAAATACCTCATGGTGCATGTGAAAGTTTGACGCTGAGATAGCGCTCACTTCGGCCTGATGCTCCACACAGATTATGTATTGGGGGTCACATGATCTGTAATATGGTGAAGGCTCATAGTCACTGGTGTAATGAGACAGCTTGTAACATAGTCGGAGTCGATTTCAGCTTCAATATGCATGTAGTGATCACTTACTGTAGATTACCTTCAAGTCAGATATTAGAAAAATTTCAAAGGTTTCATTCCTAAATACAAATAAATAAAATAACAAATCACAGAAGTGAAACTGATAGTGAACTGCAGATTAATAACTTTCCATTTCAAGTTTTAGAACAGGCAAGTAGGGTGCTCATTTGTTACCGTTGTAAACATGTAGCCCTTGTAATTCAGTTCTTGTCAGAAAAAAAAAAATATATATGTTTACTTCTTAAAAAGCAGCTGTCACCTTTACATTTTGAGGCAAGGCCTGATCCACTTTTTCCAGCCAAATGTCTCCCCGGTGTATTGGAATGAAGCTTTTCATATGTAGCTAGAGTCATTTTCTGCGTGCTCTTATTGGAGCCTCTGTGCTCTTGGAGGTAATGTGTGCTCTATTTGTCTTGTAGATGTTTTCCCCTCCTGTTAGCAGTGGAAAGAATGGACCGACCTCCCTGGGGAGTGGACATTTCTCCGGCTCAAGTATGTCATCTTTTTTCTTTTCTTTCAATGAGCTGTATGTTTTTCTCTCAATTTAAAATGCTCCCATACACCTGTTTACTGCTGCTTTACTTTTGTTCTGTGTGGGTAACCACGTTCTGCATATGTAAGTTTTGGGGGAAGGATATTTCGCATTGTAGTTATTTTTTTTTATTTTTAATTTATACATGATATTCCACGCATCAATGTCTCCTGATTATATGCGGCTATTAAAACTACACTTAAGGAAATACTAATAGGGTTCACGAGTGGAATTGAGCAGCTACGACTTCGGGGTCACTTGCACAATCTGATTAGATCCAGTACAGGAGCTGAGGATTTAATTTGCAAATACGTGTATTACATTGTTTGCCATTGTGCTGACGCACTGCATTGTACTGAAGCATTTCTAAAATTGTATCCACGATATTAGATAGACACTAACTGGTCAATTCATTCTCACTTGCTCACTCCAATAAGATTCAATTCAAGCGCTTGAGTTTCAGCTTTGAATGATACTGTCACACAGCTGTTTATTTTATTATTGTGGTATTTTACAGTGGCGTACTGAACTGCGTCATACTTAGAAGTGTTTCTTACACTCCTTTTGTATTGGATTTTATTAGATTGTATACATTCAAATCCACTGAAAAACCACAGGCGCTTTAATTCCAGATAATTAGTATAGTACATACTAAATGTAATATGGTGATATTATGTCGGTTTTTACAATTTGAAGGATCACTTTGGTTTTCAGCTGTTCACGTTCATTCCTGAGAGAGACATCCTGTTTTTCTGATTTGGTGATGTCACTCTTTCCTGCCTGTGACTGTACAGTGAGGATTAGCTCACTGTGGTTCCATACAGTGTGGACCTTGTGGTGTCAAACTGTAGTGAAACATGCTAGCACTGAAAGTGAACATTCGGTTTGCGAAGCAAAACTGCGTTTTTGACTTTCGAGTCAGGCTGTGAGTTGGTAAGTTTGTCAGGGAACATTGTGCGAGTGTGATTGACATTAATGAGATAATTCCAGCACAGTGTGTAATTTATTCGCTTAATCCTATTTGGCTTTTGAGTAAAAAGTGGTTAATTCCTTGTCTTCCATTTATACATTTTGTCATCATGCAGTAGGTGAGTCAGGTGCACTGTAGCGCTCAACTTTTTGATGCTCCTTATGTGTGCAAGTGATACACCGTTCACACTGAGCCACTTGCTCATTCATGCTGTCACTCTGCGAGTGGCAGGCAATAAACATTCGATATTATCTCTATCATTTACTAATTCAGGATGTAGCCAGCATATTACCAATTGAGAGTTGTGCGTAATATGTTTAGCTTGCTTTAAACAGTTCAGATGCTGAGATCAGTACAATAAAAGTGCTGATTGTCCCTGTCGCTGCCGACAATACCTCCTGAACAGCTGCTTAGATGCAGAAGAACAAGAGCTGCAGTATGCTTTACATTCAATTCCTTTCTGTACCAAGAAGTAGATCCGGTCAAGTCCATATTTCTTATTTCTTATTTCTTACTTCGGGTACTCTATCTTCCTTCTACTTTCCCCCCAAAAAACAACAACAGTATAACATGCTTTAAGAATGCTTGTTCGTCAATAAAGTATGTGCCTTGCGACTTTTTGTTTTACCTTTATTAAAGACTGTTGTTGGCGTATGGAAGATGGCGAGGAAGGGAGAGAGAGGAGAGGTCATTGTTTGGAAGTAGAAGCCCTGCTTATCTAGGGTTACTTCCCTTTATTTTTCCTAGCACAAGGATCATTTTGGGAGGCACTGAACTTCTGTTGCGCAAAAAAAAAAAAAAAAAAAATCGCTCAGCGATGTGTACATCTTGGTGAGATTGACTATGCGTAGGCCATTTTCGTAAATTGCTACGAGTTATTTCCTGAATTGCATCGTGTTTCTAGCCTGTTTATCTAAGCCCTGGCACTCTGAACTTTCTTTGGCCACATGGTTACCTATTTAGCAGTTGCACTCGATAAACAAGCATGAAAATCTTTTGAAATGCTTCGGATGAACATGAAGGATGTTGCTCATTCAACGAGAGAACACTCAAACAAAGTTACGCATGTGCACGGGATGCTTTGTGTGGGCGCTCGATTCTAGGAAATGAGTGGCCAAGTTGAGTTTTGGTACAAAAACTAAGCGTATGTACAAAACCTGGGACAAAAGTTTGATGAAACAAGCAGGACAAAATAAATCGCACGAAATCTAGTGCATACGAAAACAGAGGGTCCACGGTACCTCACTAAATTTGCTCAATTCAACCACGGCTTCACGAAGAGGGTGAGACGTACAATTGTTTACCTAGGATTGTATTTATATTGCGAACATATTCTCGTTGTGTCTGGTCTTAAAGCATGTGAATTCATTTGCACCTGGATGCACAAAGGCAACACAACATGCTAACATCCGTGCATGGATTTCTCGAGGCAGTCAGTGAGCGTATTAGGGCCTTATACAAATGTTTTCATTGATGGATTAGACATGTCTTGTGCACACTGATATAATGTATGTATATATAATATCACACACAAACACACACACATACACATACGATATATAATTACATACACAGATACACAAACACACACATATGTATATATATATATATATATATATATATATATATATATATATATATATATCGTATATGTGTGTGTGTGCGTGTGTGCGTGTGTGTGCGTGTGTGTGTGTGTGTGTGTGAGGTGGCACGGAGGACGACTGGTTAGCACATCTGCCTGGTTAGCACATCTGCCTCACGGTTTTGAGGACCGGGGTTCAAGTCCCGGCCCCGCCTGTGTGGAGTTTGCATGTTTTCCCCGTGCCTGCGTGGGTTTTCTCCGGGCACTCCGGTTTCCTCGCACATCCCCAAAACTTGCGTGGTACGCTGATTGGAGACTGTGAATTGGCCTTAGGCGTGAATGTGTGCGCGAATGGTTTTTTGCTTCCATGTGCCCTGCGATTGGCTGGCGACCAGTTCAGGGTGTACCCCGCCTCTCGCCCGAAGATAGCTGGGATAGGCTCCAGCACGCCTGCAACCCTTGTGAGGATAATATGATATATATGTGTGGGTGTATTTTATTTTTTACAATTTGCTCCACCAATACTCAACATCAATCAGAGACTTGCAGTGTCACATGTAAGTCATAAAATGTGACATCGTAAATCAGCTAACTTGTGGTTACTATATTGTGGATTGTGTCTTCGAGGCAATTAAAAAGCATCAAGTTATAATTTGTTCCATAAGGAGGGTTGAAAATGATTCCTGTTCTCCAAAAGTTTGCATAATCCAATTTGTAATGCTGGTCACCTAACTTGACTTTTACTGACTTCTGTTTAATATTTAATGGTTGTTCATTTGAGATTACAGCATTTCATTTAGTTGAAATAAAAAAAATAACATCATGTAGATAAATGTCCAATTAGGCCAATTTTCTATTAAACCTTTGTGCATAATATTTGGAACACTGTGTCAGTTGGTTGTTAAGTCAGTGAGTTAGTCAGACAGTTGGTACAACATCAGTATGAGCCCGCTTGCAAAGGAATTTTGCACAAAAAGTAATGAATAAACTAATCATTTTCTGAAGTATTCTTATTCGCAAATTATAGTATTGCTGGAAATTATTTACTTTTGCTGCTTTAACATGACTCACTATTCTTGAAGTTAATTGCTGTAACGAGACGTACTGTATGCAGAGCACGGTGATGATTGACAACGTTATGAAGGGTTGGATGACAGCGGTAGACAGCGGATGACCACTCAAAGAAGTTTACAGTGCTTTTTATTTATTTATAAACAGATGGCATGTATGCGAGTTGGCGTGTACCCTTGTACCCTTTTTGCCCTGCACGAAACACCTTATACAATATTATATAAACCAGCCTAATTAGCGCCATGTACATGTAGCATAATGTCCTGTGCCATATTGAGGGAAGGGGAATCCGCAATCATCCGAGCAGAAGGAATCGGTGTGGTTGAAATCTTTCCTGCAGGGTTTTTGCAGACAAGCTCCGAGGTCATTTCTGTCGATCCTGCTCCTGTTCCTGAGCCATTTTGTTATTTTCCTAAAAACAGCACATTGCAGACGTCCTCTTTGTTTACTGCTTGTTTGTGTGCCTTGGTGTGGTTTGCTCCCGTGCCGCACATGCAAATGTGATGCAAGACAACAAATTTGATGAGTTTGGGGGGAAAAGGACCCAGTTTTGGTTGCATTTTCAGCAGCTGTTATGCTTTGGTTTGCTATTCCGTGTCTATCTTCACTTTGGAATTATCTTCATGCACAAAATAAAAAGCAAACACCCAGCACTGTCACACAAATTTGAAAGTACACACACAAAATCACTTTTTTTCCACCCACATGTACAAGATTCATCACGCACACACATTCTGCTCACCCCTGCTGTGGCTTTCTGCAGGCCTCGGCATTTTGATGAGCCCGGCGCTGTTTGTGAATGCAGCTAATTAGAACTCTATAGACCCACACAGCCATGAGAGCAGCAGTTTCCAAAGGAAGGGATGAGGCCAGAGGCTCGGACATGCTGACACTGAACCCGGTCCTCACATTGTATGTTTAGTTCTGCTCAGCAGTCATGACTTTGGTTTAGATTTGGGACAAGTTTTAGAAAATATGCTGCTCTGTAGTTTGACCTCCTAGCATGGGGCTAAATCATTACATGAAGAGTATTTTCCTTCCGCTATCGTTTGAGTAGAGCTGTTGGATTGAAATACAACAAAAGTTCAAAATATCCAAATTAGAAAATATACAAAAACCTATTCACAGCTAGTTGCTCAAAATGACATTTGCATTTCACGAGTTCTTTCTCTAATGCTCTAAGATAGCGATAAAGCCCTGACTAATAGGAAAGTAGCAATTGGTGTCAAGAAAGTATGTTCAAGTGATACTGTACATCTCGACTGATTTATAGCAAGATCTTTGCATGTCGAGCAGGAGCTAAGTTGGCCGTGGTTATTAGCGGAAGTTACGAAGAGTTTCTGCCACATGAGTATGTTTTTGCTTTGCTAGGCTATTCAAAAGCTCAAGCTGTCATTATTGCTTGACACTTTGATGATGCTATTTTGATGGGTTGCGATGGTGACATCCTTGCAATTCAATTTCATTTTAAGGCTAATGTAAGATGAGTTTGAAATGATTAAAGTGTTTTAGGCTCATTGTTGTCACATATTTTGGGTTGAAACTATTTATAAAGACAATAATAAAAATTTTTAGGGGGGGAGTCAATTACTTGCAGTTCTTTTGCTAGTCGCGACAATCCTCGGTCCGTATCCCCCAAGAATAGTGAGGTTTTGCTGTATTTATATTTATTGCTATGTATACATCACAAACCAAACTTAAAAAAAATGTAGATCACATCATAGCATGTGCATAAAATGTATCAGACGTGCGTTCATCCAATTATTTATTACATTACTTCACCGACGAACCGAGTCTGCAGTGTTTCTGATACACTAAGACTGCTGACTTGAGTCGGTGAATGAAATCATCTGAATGTGTTGTCGCTCCGTGAGTCCGTTAACTCGATCTGTGGACTTAGCAGCAACCAGCGGGTTTCAGTACGAAGATTCGAATCATGTGCATGGGTGATTCAGAACACAAACAGTTCTAGAGTTGTCATGATGGGGGTTTGCACTTCCTGACTGTTGTCTAGTTCCTACTTTTTAAATACAAGCACTATACAACAGTAATTGACAGCTACCAAATGTATTTCCTATATATTTTGCCAGAAGAACTGTGTGGAGGTGTCAGACACTTGTCATGGAAACCATATCAACAGAAATACTGAAAAACAAAGCATACAAAGCAAATGTAAGGGAACACGTCAAAGAAATTTACATTATTAGATCTGTTAAAGATGTATTTTGGACACTTGCAACAAAACTATAAATATTTGTCTAGGGTTCTTACAGCTTAGTGGATGCTAAGTCCTCATATTTTGGGAAATCAATTCACCTTTATACTGTACGCAAAGTCCCACATGACATCCTCAGCCCACGGTCATCAGCAAGCAGGAAGTGGATTAACTATTTTAATTATTGGGAGATTTTGCCTCGTTGTTGTTTATTTTGGGATCATCCCTGGAAAGATAATGCACACGTCAAACTCTGTGTGTGTTCCTAATCTCCTCCTGGATGAAGCCGTTCAGAGAGCAGCTCCACTGTGCTTGTCACCACCGCCACTCGTCTATTTCAGGTCTTGGCTGCTTTCGGTGTAACCCCCCCCCCACCACCCGCCAACACCGTTCGAACCCCTCAGATGTGCCGTTTGTTTCCCTGTCAACAGTGTTGGAAGGGGACTGAGGTGTGTGAGTGTGAAAGTGTGTAAATGAGAGATTTGAGGAGATTTCACAAAATTGTGCGTACGTGTGTATGTGCCCGTGTACTAAATGTGTTGGTGGAAAAGCAGGAGGTAAAGCTGAAGGAAAGACTCAGCATGAAATACATCATAAAAAAAAAACAAGATGAAGGAAAGCATAAATGAAGAGCCCAAATAGATATATATGAAAGATTAAATAAATCGAAACTACACTGGATGTGAAAGCTTTTTTCCAAATGATCTCAATTGGACCTGTGTAGACAGCAGTAGCTCACTCTGAAAGGAATTTGTCTCTGTGTGTGTTCAAGGTTAAGATCCCATTGCCGATGAGGAAATATGGTAACTGAGACTGGTTGTTGGCGAGGTGCCGTTTAGCAAGCCAGACGTAAGATGAAGCAGCTCCATCACTATGACGCATCTCCTCCGTTTTTGTGTGGTGTAATGTAAAACATGTAAAACATGTGCGGGAGAGTAGAACTAAACATACAACATTTCATGCATTTTATCCTTGGGCTGTTAAATTTGCTTCATTGCACAGAAAACATCACATTTGGATAAGCATGCACACTTGGCAGTTGTGGTTGTCGACTGAGTAGGACACACCGCACGAATATAGTGGAACCTCTGTTTACAAACATACAAACATAATTGGTTCTTGAACGGGGTTTGTAAATTGAACATCATTTTCCCATAAGAAATAATGTAAACATGAATAATTGGTTTCAGCCTGGACCAAATTCCTCATTTTAGTAAAGGATTGTTCACTTTGAGCACAATACAAAGCTATACAGTACTGTAAATAGAACATGACAAGGTGTGATCAATCAAACATCTCATTACTAACCGAGTTAACAACATCAACAAGCGGAATTGTCCTGATTCAAATGCAACCGCCCTGCCGACACGCACCCAAACAGTCTCACAAATTCCTCTGGTGCATTCACAGCCAGTCGGAAATCACAAAACCCCTTAACTTGAACAATCAGGTCGCTACAATTATGAAGAATAAAAACTGAAATCCACTTGACCTTGACTTCTTGGCTTGCAGGTTCTTTTCTTGACAAAAAGTCTCGCCTTATCGCAAATGCTAGTCTCGGAAATGCTCTTACCCGTTCGCCGTTTTTCATTGATCCAAACGAGGACCAGCTTTTGTTCCAGAAGTTTCTCTCGGTGCTTTTGAAGATATGTCACTCCCTTGGCCATGTCAGCAGCAACAAAAACTTTGTACTTGCGAGTAAGCTTTGCAATGCGTGCGCCGTTGATATAATCCTCACAAATAGTCTTTAGGTTTACAGTGAGTCCCTCCCTCTTGCCACGCTGGCTTTTCTTGTACCCAGACGGAACTACCAAAATGCAAAAATAAAGAAATCAAAGCGAAAAACACCCCAAAAGTTCGACAATGATGCGCTAAGCAAGTACCGAGCCATGAGCCTGAACAGGATAAGCAGTACAAAATGGATGGATAGATGGATGGATGGATTACCTTAGAGTCGTTATACGTTTTTGGTGGGGAAATTTGGACTCATGGAGCAGATTCATTTTATTTCCATTTTATCTTTTGGGGAAAATTAATTTTTAAATCGTCCCCTGCGGTAGCATATGCTTCTTCACACATCTGCAGAGAAATTTAGGCAACCGTAGATACAACCGCGTTGGCATGTTGGATTTTTGTTCCTTTAATTGGTATAGCTTAGTCAGTCACAGTTTACAGCTGAGAGGAATAAAAAGGGGTTTGCTTTAATAATATCTCCTCTCACGTTTGATTTGATACACTTGTACCGAAACAGATAATGCATTTCAACGTGGTTAACAACGCCCCCACCGCCACCCTCTTGTCTCTATTCAGTCAAATCAGCCTCCGTTCCGCCCGTCACTCAAACTCATCCTGGATGATCGCTTTCAAAATAGACGTGGCAGGCAGAAGCCGGTTGCTCAATACCTCACCCTCCTACCTTCTCTCTTTGTCGCTGAGGCTGTTAAATTGTCTTGTTTCCCTGGCAAAAACACCCAGCCATCCTCTTAATTGAAGTACGGATTAAGAATTAATAGGCGTTTTTAGTTATAATGGCAAATATTATGAGCTCCATTTGCTTTTCAAATGCTAATAATGACTGCTAATAATGACAGAGATTTCAATGTTCATGTCTGTGGCAGGGATTTAAAAAAAAATGTGTTTTTTTGGACAAAGCTCTGGAGATTGACGTTAGCTATTGCTTCAGCAAACCGACTTACTACTGAGTTGCACTCCATATGTTTTCCCCAAAGGCACACAGCTAAGACTAGTTGGGTTCCGCTATAGTTTAGAATAGCTTCTTTTTTGTTCACTTTGGTCTGTGACACTCACTTGTCACTTTTGTGTGTCCTATCCTATATGTGTCAACCATCAGTGTTTTTTGTTGCCTTCTGATGCACTCTGTAATAGACGACTAAACGTCTCCTGTCAGACAAACTGTCAGTTTTTAATTGCTGGTCTTCATCATCTTTTTTTTTTCTGGAGTCACAAGTGCCTTTTTTAGACGCATCTGTTGGACACCTGCAGTAGGTAATATGTCGGATTTATACGCAAGCCCGTCATTAACTGTGGAGAGTGATTAGGGATGCAAGACAGGCACCGAAATTGAGTGCATAGATGTCCATACAATTTAGTGTAAATATGTCTTGCTGATGTGTAACGTACTTCACATTTCATTTCTACACTTTTTCTGGGACGGAAATAAATGTGATAGTAATGATAGGTAATGACATTTCTTTCTGTCAGAAACACATTTTCACCATTACACTGTCACGATGTTACGAGTAAACTTCTCGATCTCCAAACTTGAATATGACATCCACCTCAAGATCGTTCATATTGTATTATTTTTTCTGACTTATTGTTGCCAATAGCCATATTTGGCTGAGCAGCTTGGACAGTGAGCAATGTTCCCAAACAACTGACCACAGGGCTACTTTGTGCATTATTTGGAATCCCATGCACGTTCCTGGCAAGACACACCCCGCTGCAACATGATTGGCTCCTGGGAAGGGCAGGCTATGCAGATGTAACCAGACGACCATCCAAAATGTATCACATTTGTACGAAATAAAAACAAAGTTTGTTATGGTTAGGTTTAGGGCTAGGGTGGTTTAGGATGGGTTAAGTTTAGGATAAGGGTGGCTTAAGGTTAGTGGGAAACAAATTAACGCTGCCACACTTAAGTCACATACTTCTTTTCCCGTCTGGAAGCAATAGGCCGTGTTTTACCGGGATACAGCAGCGAATCATAGTGCAGCGTGGCGTGTCCTGGAGCCAGTAATATTGGAGCAGGGTATGTCCTGCCGGGAACGCACATGGAATTCCTAGTAACGCGTCAGAAAATAGGCCCACGTGCATTTAGGGTTTCGGGTTTCTGACCCGGTATGCATACTTCGTTTTTCAGTCATTTATGGAAGTGAATGGGAATTTGTTAACTACGTTGTCGAATTTGTTAACTATGTTGTCCTTTGTTTCTATTTCAAACTTGTGCTGTCCTGGTATCCATCCATCCATCCATCCATCCATTTTCAACACCGCTTATCCTGGTTAGGGTCGCGGGGCGCAGGAGCCTATCCCAGCTGACTTCGGGCGAAAGGCGGACTACACCCTGAACTGGTCGCCAGTCAGTCGCAGGGCACATATAGACACAGACAACCATTCGCACTCACATTCATACCGTCACTGAGTGGGAACTGAACCCACGCTGCCCGCACCAAAGGCAGGCGAGTGTACCACTACACCATCAGTGACTTCACTGTCCTGGTAATGTACCTTAAATTCAGTTTGTAGCTAATTTCTTTTTGTAGCTTTTTAAAAATGGCATAATGTGTTTTTGATCTTTTATTCTGCTTAGCCACACATCCTTCTTTAATTCAACCCCTCTTGTCATCTGATAGCACACACCTCTCACTCAGCCCCTTTTATATCTTTATCTTTCAAAGTATTCAGTGCAACTGCAAAGCTGCAAGGCTAGATGTCATCAGTAAACATTCTTCATCCTCCTCGCTCTGCAGCCAATATGTGACGTCATGACAGGTTTGCACCTGTTAGCTCAAAACGGAAGCAGTAGCATAGAATCGCATTCAGTGCCTAATCACCAAGTCCTTAGAAAATAGAGACAGTCAATGTCAAAAAGCTTGGCTTGTAATTACACTAGTGCTCAGCAAGACCTTGCACAGTTACTCCTGTTGAAGGCAATGTATTGTTTTTTTTTACCGTACGTCCACCTTTGTACGTGTGAACTTAAATACATCTTACACCTCATCCACTGTACATCAGAAAAAAATGAAAGAAATATAAGAAAAAATAATTTAGCCAGAGCAGCTGACTCCTCACACTCTCTAATTTTGTGCCCCATATACAGGCCTCTTTATCCTCTTCATTGTCAGAGTTCTTCTAATTCTTAGAATTCCTCTAATCCCTCTTTACCTAATTGTTTTTATTTTATCTTGTTACTTATAATTGTAAAAAGTGCTCCTCATTCAACTTCATTATTATTTTCCTTTAACCTGTCTCTTTCTTCTCTTTTTGGCTAGCAAACTGTTGCTGACTTGCAGTTGTCCTCCCAATGTTGCCAGTTTCTTGCAGGCAACTTTTTTTCTAAATTTAGAAACCATATTTTGTTTTTTTGTTTTCTTTGCAAAACATCCTGTGATCATGTGATGTTTTTGTTTGTTTATTCATTTTTACTTAGTATTTCCTTCCAGCCATCAACATCAACTGTTTCTTCCTGCTCTTATTATTCTGCACTTCCTTCTTAATCTTACAACAGTTGCAGCCATTGACCTCAGAGCAGATTCTGTTTACTTGTGTGAGGTATACTTTAGACAGAATCTGTCTAAAATAATAATTAAAAGAATACAAAACCAAAAATTGAAACAAAAACACAAATGAATGAAGAAAAAACAACATCAGCATCAATAACAACTTCAAATTGTACAGTATTTCCAAATATAATGTTCCAAAAAGGTCAATCATCACATAAGTTGTCTCACTATAAAGGGTAAAATGTCACACTGGATTTTACAACTTATAAAACAAGGACAGAATTATTGTTGTTCTCCTTTTTTACTTGAAAGGGATCATTGAAGTCAAGCACAGAAAATGTTCATCATTAAGCTTGAAAAAGTCTTTGAACGTAACCATTGAATATTATGCAAAATGCACTGGATTAAAGTCCTTACAAACTGCTGGCACATAGGACATGACTCATTCTCAAATGCCTGTTTTACCATTTTTGAACTTAAAGTACAAGATTAAAAAAGAAAGTTTTGTTTCTTGATGAAAATACATGTGACAACTAACCCCAAAACATTTTGTCCCAAGCTACCATGTTTGTCAATGCTAACTCTATCTTAAATTTAGCTTAAAACAGAAGCCTTAATCTCTCCTCTAACAAGTACACACATATCACTGCTAGGATTTTTATCTGGGAGAAGCTTATTTTAAAATATATAAAATTAACATTTTTTTTTACTTTGTGTTGTCCAAAAAGGTTGATGGGCGCTCATCTCAGGTCACGATGTGTGATTCTCTTCTCGGACAGGGCACGACCCTCTGACCACGTTAAGGAAGAAAACTAGTACCGTAATTTCTCGTGTATAATGCGCATTCTCTACTCCCAAGAAATGTCAAAAGTCAATAGTATGCATTATACACGGGTATAGGAGAAAATGAAAAAGACTCACATTTTATAAATGTATGCCGCCATCTAGAGGTTATGAAATGCTGTACACTTTCATTCCACTATTCCACCGCCCCCTAGAGGTTATGAAAAAGGTGTAGACTACACTTTCATTCCAATATGACAGGTGTACATCCATCCATCCATCCATTTTCTTTACCGCTTATCCTCAATAGGGTCGTGGGCTGCTGGAGCCTATCCCAGCAATCTACACCCTGAACCGGTCGCCAGCCAATCGCAGGGCACGTAGAAACAAACAACCATTTGCACTCACAGTCACACCTACGGGCAAATTAGAGTCTTCAATTGACCTACCACGCATGTTTTTGGGATGCGGGAGGAAACCGGAGTACCTGGAGAAAACCCACCCAGGCACGGGGAGAACATGCAAACTCCACACAGGCGGGGCTGGGATTTGAACCCCGGTCCGCAGAACTGTGAGGCAGATGTGATAACCAGTCATTCACCGTGCCGCCACAGGGGTAATATGACTCCATATATGCACAATTGTGCTCATAAGTTTGCATACCCAGGCAGAATTTGTGAAATATTGTTGTTTTTTTTAAAATACAACTGATGATTGAACAACAACCATCACTTATTTCTTTATGGTTATGTTTTGTTTAATGATAATGCTTTTCTGAAATGCTTGACAGTTTAATTTGAATCCCATTAAAATAAAATTAAATGTGTTTCGCCTGATCCTTCATGTTTTCTTAAAAGTACCCATCTTACAAATTCTGCCTGGGTAGTCAAAAATGAGCACAACTGTGTGGTTTCTTATTTACTAAATAAAGGTAGGGTTGTGAATTTAAAAGTAAGAGCAAGTAAATAAAACTAAAGTATTATGTGTTCAAATAAAGTGCTTAACCAGAATAATTCTTTGAAAAAAACAAAAGAAATACAGATAATACTTCATGTTTTGATCATATGGATAGAAGCAAAATCATGGATTATAAAAATGTTGACCTCAAAATTTCCAGAATTTTGAGGTCAACTTTGGGGGTGCGCATTATACACGAGAAATTACATTATTCTACTTTTTTGTTGCAACTTCTGGTGGAGAAGATATTTGCAATGTGACAGCTTACCCAAGTGACGACAAGCCCCGGTCGCCCCTACTGTACCAGAATTACATGTAAAGACAATTTATTTTCTCTCAGAGGGCTCGCCAAAGCTACATATCTTGACATGTCTGTTTTCAAAAAAGCATTTATTTCACACACTCACATAGATTGTGAAAGGGCCAAACTAAAATATTTGCAGCGAATTATACCAACAAGTAGACGAGTAGATGGAACTTTTCTGTCCTAGCTTGAAAACAATTTAGTCTCTTGCTGAAGCCAGTCCAGAGAAACGTACAAACATCCGCCCTCTCAAGAGAAGCCTTCAAATTGTATTTCTCCTGGGGCTACCTTGGTTCAATTTCATCTAAACCACATCTGGAGAAACTAGCGATGGCATAATAATCAATTAACTGATAAAGAATGATGTTGACTGTGTGGATTTAATTGTTGATTAATTGCATTTCGAAGCACTTTAGGCATAATGGAGTACATTGAGTGCAACTAGCAGATTCACTTTTGATGCAGTCGAAACAAGTTTGTTGTCTATGAAACTACTTATTGACATCACTTCTGGGAAATTGAACCACAGTACATCCATGCTAAGTCAATTTCTTGAGGCTGTTTTATTCTGCTTAATATGATACTGGAATCAAAAAAGGCATTGAATTGAGACAGAAATCAATTTGTATTCAAACATTTAATATTTCAAAAATCACAAGTCATTGATTGACTTTTATTTTCCTCAATTGTGGATCAATTGTACTTCTTCAAAAATTCCAAAAACATGCATGTTAGGTTAATCAAAGAATCAAAAATTCCCATCAGTGTGAGTGTGAATGATTGTTTGTCTATTTGTATGGTATGAATGACTGGCGACCAGTCCGGGGTCTATGCCACCTCTTATCAAAGTCTGCTGGGATATTTTTTTTGTTCACCTTTAAGTGTTGCAGCAACATGGAAACAGTGTTTTATGACCCCGAAAATGATCACTCAATAAGTAGAAGGCTAACCAAACCAGGACACATTAAACTGCTTACAGCTTCTGCATGTTGCGACAGACTTCATCCATAGTTGTAAAACACACATCGATCACCATTCACCTAACTCCCAAACACATAGACACAAACAACAAAACAGCATATTTTCCCCCTGTCCTTTCTTTTTGCCTCATTGCATTATGATGGCGACCAATTCAGGGTGTACGCCGCCTCTCGCCCACAGTCAGCTGAGATAGGCACCAGCACGCCCGTGAGTCTAGTGAGGATAAGCGGTTCGGAAAAAGGATGGATGGATGCATTGTGATGGCTGCATTCTGTGAAAATTACCAAATGAAGCAACTTTTGCTTCTCTTTATCATAGAGGCAGTATTGACATAAAATATACTTAAATATGATTTAATGACATAGTAAATTTAAGGCTTTGATACTGATATTTATCATTCTACTAACATTAACTGTATAGAGCTGTTATAAATACGAAGTATGCAACATCATGTCCGTTATTTTGGAATATATCATTTGACACGACTCTCTCAATATTTTGTTGGAGTTATCCAGACTTAAATGTGCCCTTGCATCAGAATTCATTTTTTTCCCACTGTTTTATGCGTTTGACATCGACTGTATGCCGTTGGTTGATTGAACGCAAAAAGGGATTAAACATCAGAAGACCAGATCCGATTTCCGTGTGTTTGTGAGGTAGAAAGTTAACACGACATTCCCCAGTTTTAAAGGTCAGAGGACAAAGATGTTAAAAATGTTCTTGATAACTCTAGAACCCGTTTACAAACCACATGTGGCATTTCGAAGTGATTATATAGCAGATATACAGCAGTTAAATCGATAAATATGATTCAGAAAGCGCCTTCTGCCAGTGTCTTGAGCTTTGGCTGGGTTCGCGGAGTGCCCAATACGCATAATAAAAATAGAATTTTTTCAGCTAAACTTGACAACTTGCTGGAAATGATGTGCATGTATTACATAACATAGAAACAATGCAAATATGAATTTTAACTGACCCCATAACATCTGTGTCCTCTGACCTTTAAGTGAGCGAGTCTACAATAATACTATACTATACACATCATTTATGACGTGAAAATGCAATAGCGAAGCTTGCAGTAACTGTTGTCCCAAGGTTCAAGTGAATGGGAGCAGAGGATAAGCCTAAACCACAAAATATCCCTCTCTTTTAATTTTCACCCATGTCCCCTTTCAGCTCATGTCACCTACGTGTGAGTGGGCCAACAATCCAAGGCTTGGCGAATTCTTCTTCACAATGATTGTAAGACCCCACATGGAAGTATCCAAACGCAACGTTGCTATGAATGCTTGGCTGCCCCAAGTCATGAGATGCCGTGATACCGACAAGGACCAATCAGAGCAAAGCTGTTTTCCATAGTTAAAGAATCGTAGCGATCCAATTAAAGCAAAGTTTATTTCCATATTGAAAAAGGAAAAGGCCAACCAGAATAGCTTGAATAAGGGCATGCTGGGCATTTCCAACCCAAATTATCTTGCAAACACAATAAAAAGACATCAGAGATTATTAGACATAACATTTACAAAAGTGATTCCGTTATTTTTTCCATTGCAAACTTTGCCGCTCTTTTTGTTGTTGTTGGAGTTAGCACACAGCTGTGTTTTCAGTTGTTCAGTGTTTTTGAGTGGATAGGGATATTTCCGGTTCGATTTTTTAAAACAGAAAATGTAAGTAGAAAACAGTTCTGTTTTGACAGATATTTTTTTGTAAATATAGCTATAAGAGGTATGCTAAATATAACAACATGTAGTGAATTTGGATTTGGATTTTCAAACTTTATCCCGATTGGAAATTAACTATAATGAAAAGTATCATGATGCTACGACACTTTGAAGAAAGCACATGAAAGATGAGCATGTGCTAACATTCAAGGGGTTAATTACTGTGGGATCCAACATTTTGTTGCGGGAAAAATGAGGGGAAAGCAGCATGAAATGATGTGAAAGAAGGAATGGAGAACAAATCACATGCTGTCCACAACAGGGACAGATGTGATCGTACTTGGATATTTTTAATTTGCCCAGATGCTATCTTTTACCAGCCTACATTTTACAGATTCAATGAAAATATTTTTAATTTGAATTAACTGGACAGTGATTGCCTGGCGACCAGTCCAGGGTGTACTCCGCCTCTTGCCTAGAGCCAATTGGGATGGACTCCAGCACACCCATGACCTAATGAGGACAAGCAGTGTAGAAAATTGATGGATGAAATAAGCTACATTTCATTTCAAAGTCAGCCATGAAACAAATATTCTTATTTAGGAGTGTGTATTGCATAGCGAATCTGTTCATTGAGTGTAGTAAATGTACTAATGTTATGTACGCTGACTTGCCAGAGACACAGTGAACCTTCACACGACAGAGACTAGCAGATGAAACCATCTGGTTCAGAGTGAGAGGTGGGACGGAGCAGGGAAGCTGCACAATGGTTTGTCCCAGCTTTTGTTTTAGTCTCAGGCTTTGGCAGCGCTGGCACCAGAGTGGCATTGCCAATTCCAATTCCCTGTGTGTGTGTGTGTGTGTTTGTGTTGTGCGTGTGTGTGTGTTTGAGAGAGATTTTTTAAGCAAGCCCCTCACCCCTTTTGCTACACACACACAAACACACGCTTACTGACATACATGCACACTCACAAAGATTGTAAATTGTCTGGAACACCCCAAGTGCCATCTGGTCCTGTGATGGGGCAGACAATGTGTGTGTGTGAGTGTGTGTGTGAGAGAGAGAGAGAGTGTGTGTGTGTGTGTGTGTGTGTGAAAAGAAGCATTGAACGGAGAAAATGAGAGTATATGCATGTGTGTATACGTTTTATGGTTGTGTGTATTATGTTGTGTTGTTATTGTTCATATGTGGACACATAGAAGAGTAAAGATACAACCAAAATCAATTTTTCACATTTATCAAATAATCGCTGCCTTTTGTGAGTTCATTTGGTTTTCCTACCCTGATGATGGCCTGGTATTTAAAATGAAGTGAAAGTAGTTTATAAATTATAAGGAAAAAGTATTTTCATTTTTGTAGGGTTTTCAAGACGGTTTTGTATGCACATCAAACTGTACGTGCGTGCGTTTGTGTGTGTGTGTGTGTGTGTGTGTGTGAGTGTGTCATCGAGAGAGACACATTGATCATCCCGCTACATTCCATTCTCTCTGGGCTCTGAATAGCAAGAAACCCTCACTATAAACATTTGTGCCGTTTTCTCCTCCACTTCCCCCATTACGCCCATAAAATTGATCCATTGGAAAAATGTCCAGTTATGTTCAAACTGTGGGTGAGTCCCGTGTTTTTGTGATTAATATCTCATAACTTGTAACTTGCATTGATATTTTACGTGAAAATGAGCATGAATAGTCGGCAAATTTATTAAAAATAAAACAAAACAATACAGTACAATACAATACTACACTTTTTTTTTTTTTTTATTAAAATGAAGTAACTGTGACAGGCTTCTTTATACACTGAATAATCTATAATGTGTTGACTTCATTTTAATGAGAGCGTTCATTTAAAAATATTGATAATTTCAGTTTGGTGTAGTTTAGTATTGGCTAAAACTAGAGGCTGGAACATTTACTTCCTTGTGTTTTTGCCTTTGGTTAAAACCATTTTTTAGGAAGGCATTGTTTTATTTTCAGGGGTTTTCTAGGCTTCCATCTTTTCCCCCATTTTTCTAGCCTGCTGTCTGTTGGATGGCCATCGTTTGGCAGCTCGCAGCCATTCAAAGAACCAATTATCCAATAAATGCAGCTTAATGAAGTTCTTTCCCTGCTGCTGTGGTACTGAAAGGCAGAGGTGTAGATCTTATAGATTTACAACACCGAGGCTTTAAACCAAATAATAACCATTCAAAAGAATATAACACCTACTTATGGTAAAGATAAATCAAATGTCATACGCAATTCTGCTTCACTGTCATGGATTTGCAACACAAATTTTATAGTAGAAAGCTGAAAAAGACAACTCAGTACAAATGTGAGATGGAAAAAAAACCCAAAGATCTCAAATTGATGATTTCAGGTATCAGGCATCAGCTTAAAAGTCATTAGGAAAAAGTTTGTACTTTTTATAGAATTGATCCAAAGAATTGAAGGCAAATCAGTGTTGGTAAAACATTTGTCGAGTCTATGGAATTATGCCAGCTTCGGACCAAACTGCCTGACGCAAAATGGTGACAGACAAAACTCACAAGAAACAAACTACACAAACAGAAGGTCACATGGTGCCAATATTCATTGAACACATGGTTTGTAAGTGTATATTCACCTGAGGATCAGGGATGTCCTATAATGTACCACTTGAAAAAACAAAAACAAAAACAAAACATAAAACTTGCCAGTCAATATAAACTGCAGTCCCAGAATGTGCTGAAACCAGCTGCTGCGTTGTGATGTAGCTGCTCCCTGCTCCTCTGATGTGTACTATGTGAAAATTATTGGCTTGCATGGGTCACTATTTGTTTATTTCTGTGTGTGTACCACTACGGGGTGGCGTAGCACTCAATTGTATAAATGTGTTACGGGTTAGTGGGATAACCTTAATGGACGTTCCTGACAGGCTCCCTTGAGACTGTTTAATCAGCTTCCTACCACTTCCAAACTGTTCGTATTAGTTCTTAAATAGTAGCAAAGTGAGTTAAGTATCGTTAAAATAATAGTTTTCTCACACACATAAATAATTTACAATGGGTATCCATAAATGACCTAACAACCTTATAGTACTACATATGCTCCCTGTTCAGATACAGTATGTCTGACTATGTTCTGCACTTTTGCATATTTGGTCAATTTAAGGGCAAATCACATTAAACAACAAACAAATAATCTCTGGACTTTAAGACCACTTCTTCAAATTGTCTTTGCCCAAGTTCAAATGCTGTGTTCACACCTGCCCAAACAAACCACACCAAGGGGTTGCATGAACCAGAGATCAGTTCAGCCAAACTAAACAAGACATCGGGTAAACACCCTCAGAATTTTTTAGCCTTGAAAGGTGGTTGCATGTGCATGTGACAGTCTGACACATATTTGATTGATGGCAATGTCATGCTAAAACATGAGCTTTAATGTGTTGCAATAATAGGCTTCTGTCTAAGTTTTTCAAACGCAAGGTTGGCGTCATAAAATGATAGAACGCTTAGAGGTCAGGAGATCAGTCACAACAAATTCTTTCATCGACTGCCACCTACGTTGCTGGTGTAGTGCAGTAACTTCTGCCATGTCAGCCTGATTTACAGAAATGTTCTAGGGACCTTGGTTGCTATGTGAATGCAAAACAACAATGAGCCACAAGGACTTGGTCCCAGGAACTAGTTTTGATGTACTTGTAAAGTACATTAACAGTCAGTCACTTCAGCAACAGTTTGTGAAATGCTCCACCTTCTGCAAAATGTGAGTTAAAGTGTGTTTGAATAGTCACCGATGATTTACAGTACCTTTTTGTCCTAGATGAATCATTTTCTTATACCTTTTTGTTTTTAAAAAGCAGACGACTGAAGGTAGCTTCACTATATAAATCTTCACTATAGGGCACAGCTGTATTTTCAGGAAAACAGGCGCTCCACTCGCCGTTTCCTCAATAAACTGTTTCCTGAATGGATGTTTAACCTGTAGAGATGGACTCTTATGGTTAAGTTTTGAATTCAACACAAATGCACAAAATATAACAAATAATAAGTCAATAATACCAGATTTGGTGGGAAAGCTAAGATAGTTATTTCATTTATACACCTTTTTTTTTTTTACCTTGTTTCACCAGATCTTCCCACGCTCCTATTTAACAATGATTAATTTTAAGTTAGATTTTGAGTAGAGAGCAAATGCCTGTTTGAAGAATAAGCCTTGAGGTTAGCGCAAGGGAGAGAAGCCAGGGGAGATAGCTGCTCCACTTACAAGTAAAGACAAACATTGTCTTCACAGTGTGACAGTCAAGCTTATGACTTGTTGAGTCTCATCTGTCTGTACTGCAGTAGGGTTTGTATTAATTATCCAACAAGAATTGTTTTTAAAATGTCCAAATCATGGACAGCAAACAAGTATCTTCCCTTTTGATGTGGACATGGCCACCAGTGACCGGTCTGTTTCAACACAGCAATGCTAACACCTATGCCCACCTGAATATTCTTGGGTGACTTGAAGAGCAACACTTTGGCTGACAAATACTTTGACTTATCTTTATGATGCAGAACCACTGCTTCAGTGACGAGGCAGTTTGAATGGGCTTGAGAAAGATCATTGTAGTCTTATTATAATACTGTATTTAAAGGTTGTATGTGCATTAATTTCTGTAGTGATGAAACTGGATCATCCGAGAGGTCGTGACTGACTTCACTCCCCTAATCCATATTCAAATAGATCGAGAGGTTTGAGTTAGATTCTTTGAAACACACTTATATGTGAAATAGTGGTCCAGTAGGGGTCCATATTTGCCGTGGTACCTTTTGCCAAGGTTAAAGTGGTCCAGCTCTATTCCCAAGATCTAAAAGTCCACTTTCAAAAGTCCAAGAGCAATATCTTTAACGATAGCCTACCACCCTAATGAGCCATTGGACCACCTAAAGGAGACAGATCATGGAAAACTGAGTGAACATATTCTGCATATGCCACATACTTGCCTGTATATGGATCGGCACGCAAATTGACAAGTGTAATTTGGTGGTTTAGTGCTGAAGTGCTGGCTACATGAGAAAAATACAACTGATGCTTTGTTTCTATGGGGGTTCACAAGCGCTTCGGACTCTTCCCACTTTGGACTTTTTTTTACACTATTAACTCAGCAAGTAGCTCCATGACTGTCATGATAACAAAAGCCATAGTGGCCCAGCAGTAGAAAGGGTGCAGGGCAGTGGCTTTTTTTCACATGCGATGGGACTGCACCCTCAGAACAAACACATTTCAGCAAGGCTAAAAAAAAAAGCGTGTGAAAAGAATGCTATACATCTTGATCCTTGTGGTATTTTGATGAAATCATGTCACAGATGTTATTAAGACACATAGGAACTGTTTTAAACTGTTAAAACCGTTAAAGTAAAATGAAGTGCTGAAAGTCATTTTGCCAAACTATTGCTTAAAAGTACAATAGTATTAGTATTTTCTTGCTTTAACTAGCTGCAACTCATAAAATCTCAATTATGCAAGAAAGAGCTGACACAGTTGCTTGTGTAGGGTATTTATTAACATAGTTCCAACCATATGAAGGCGTGTGTAAGTCGGAGTCTGTGAGCAGCATGTGCACAGACGGTCTCATTTGGCAGTCTGTCCGCAAGAATGTAACCTGAGACCTACACACACACACACACACACACACACGGGCATTCCCATAGTTCCTCACTCTGTCTCACACACACAGATGTGAGCCTTTTGTCTGCCCTCGACCTTTTTTTTCCCCTCCTCCCCCTCAGTCGTTGCAGGTGTTCATCATGAGGCAATAAAACAAGTAGTGACTGTTCTCCGTCCTTACTGTGCTCTAGACTCATACGGCGGAGACCCAGTCCTGTTCCAGATTTACACAGCTCGTTCTAATTTGGAGCCGTGCATGCTTGTGTGTATGTTTAAGGATTCAAGTGTCAAAGAATATGCATGCAAAAAAGGTCTCCTTGAGCGCAACCATTCAATTACTTTTTTTTTATGTGCTATGATTCTTTTGTCTTTTATACATTTGATGATACAGTATGTGGAATCCTAGTTGTAAAGTCAAACTATCCCAGTGATACCGAGATGAATTTAATGGAGAGAAAATGCATTACTGGCCATTCAAAGGCCAAGAGTTCAACATACAGTAATTGCCAATGGAGCACTTTCAACCATCCATCCATTGCTTGTCTGCGTTAGGGTCGTAGGTGAGTTGGCGCCTTTTCCAGCTGACTTTGGGCAAGACACTCTGGACTGGTAGACGTTCAATCTCAGGGCACATATACACTAGACAACCATTCACACTCACATACAGACAATGCAACAATTTTGAGTATTTAAGCAACAATTTAGAGTCTTCAAATACACATAGCCTACAATGCATGTTTTAGGACTGTGAGACAAAGCTTGGTAGAAACCAGACAAAAATTATAAACATACTTGGCGTCAGTTTTCAGCAACTGTTTTTGAGCAGAGTTTGGGACCTTGGCCTTCATTGACCTAATCCACCTCTTAACAACCCCATCACGTCGCCAAAATAACGTACAAAAACACTACACGTATAACTATGTGTGCCATTAAAGAAGCGACAGACGCATTCCCCATATTTGAGGATGAAATCCATTATTATTAAAGAAAGAAACACAATTAACTTTTTCTTCCAATACATCATCTCCAAACAACTCCAAACCTCTACAGACAATACAGCAGTTTACAACCCATCTATCCATTTTTTGCACTGCTTATCCTCACTAGGGTCGCGGGCGTGCTGGACCCTATCCCAGCTGACTATGAGCAAGAGGCAGGGTATACCCTGAGTTGGTCGCCAGCCAATCGCAGGGCACACAGACAAACAACCATTCGCACTCACATTCGCACCTACGGGCAATTGATAGTCTTCAATTAACCTACCATGCATGTTTTTATGATGTGGGAGGAAACCGGAGTAGCAAGAGAAAACCCACACAGACACGGGGAGAACATGCAATCTCCACAAAGTCGAGGCAGTATTTGAACAAGTTTCATCAGAACTGTGAGGCAGATGTGCTAACCAGTCACCCCCGTGCCGCCCCAGTTTACAATCAATATCTAATAACGTGACAAAAACGTCGAAACCTAAAATAAAATACATTGTACCCACCGAAGATGCTGATGGAGATGCAGCAGACCTCCTTCCCCTCTGTTTGTATAAGCTAACTCAAACATGCTGCTGTGTAAGTGCCCCAAAATTATTTTCTGGGTTGAAAACAAAGCAGGCAGTAATGTTGGTTGACCTAGCCCCACAAAGTTGAGTTTTATTTTAATTTCATTTTTTTTTTTTTTTTGTTCAAAGTGGCCTTGAAAATGAATTTTTAATCCTGTCCAAAATTGTCCTCTTCAGTAAATAAATTCTCACGCACATATTCAGCTCAACCAATCAGAGGACTATTTTGCTGAACCAATCAGAGGGAGGAAAAAATACCAACATGACACAGTGGTGAATCTAAAATTTGATTGGTTCAACCATGTCAACGGTGTGTGTGTGTTTGACCTGGTTGATGCCAGCACTTTGGATTCTGAAGGCCTTGTCTTAAATCTACCCATCCGTCCATCCATTTTCTGTACCACTTCATCCTCACAAGGGTCGTGGGCGTGCTGGAGTCTATCCCAGCTATTTTCGGGCGAGAGGCGGGGTACACCCTGAACTGGTTGCCAGCCAATCACAGGGCTTAAATCTAATTGGGCAGAAAAAAAAAATTCTACGGATACAGCACTGTACACAACTAAAACCAGAGCAAAGCACATGTACACATGCTATGAAATGAAGACAAGACTGTTGGGAATAAATTAATATATATTATAATATATATTATTTTATACATATACGTATATGTTTTATAATACGACATATATTATAATAGATATTATAAATAAACAAATTATTTAATTAACTTTTAGGTCAGTGCTCTGGATGGTGTTTCAGCTAGCAGAAAAGGGTCTGAAGGCCCTCACGGCACAGCACTGGTTTTGAGTGATGTGCTTGTTTGCCCATTTTGTTTGTTAGCTAGCTGGACTAGCCATTACACAACAACAAAAACAACAACAACAACAACAGAAAGACAGCACATTTATCTGCATCTTCATTTCAGTCTGCTTGCTATAGGGGCAATGACCCACCATAGAGCTTTGGCTAAAAAACAAAACAAAACAAAAAAAAAAAAAACTTGCTCTGTGTGACAGTTGGCATCTATTTTGTAATGTTCATTAACGACACATACTGACTGGAATTGTATTACTCAAGTCAGACATGTTGATGATTGTTTCAGTGTGCAAGACTGTGTGATGTAAAAACGCTTCACCTCACCTATCTTTCAGGAGAACCAATGGTAGTCCAGTAGATGGAGAAGTCGGTGGATTATTCTGCAATGTGGGTTTCTGTTTGACTTGTAGAATTGTCCCAGGATGGCACCATCTGTATTGGTAATAAATGTGGCTAGACTGCTTGCTCGTTTCCTTACGCTTTTGGATTCATTCTTGGCCATCAGAATCATAAGAAAGCTGTCAATGGTAGCGATGAGATGCATAGAATCTTGCTGTGTATGAAATAGAAAACACTAACATAAATACGGAAATAGCAGTTATTTTTCCCATCTAAATATACAAGAGATGAATGGATGTGGTTCACAGTATATTGCCTCTTCTTTATAAGATGCCATTGTCTGGAATATTGACAGCGCTCTGAACCATCTGAAAGCTGTAATGAGATCAAGTGAATCTTCCTGCTGAGTCTTTCTGAAACAGGCATGAGGGATGAACATGAAGATAACTTACATGATTTATTCTCAAACAGTTTTTAGTCAGTTTTTCCAGAGAATTACATCATGGTTATGTGAAGTTTTTAGATTTTCTGAATCCTGGGGGCAATTCCAAGTTTTAAATCATGCTATTGTCCCTGTCCAGACAGGTATTATATTATTATATTATAGTATTCCAGCTGACTTTTGGTGAAAGACACCCTACAGTCTGGACGAGTTGCCAGTTAATCACAGGCTACATAGAGATAGACAACCATTCACATTCACACCGTCACCGAGTGGGACACACTAAATGAACCACTACACCATCAATGACCTACATCCATTCCAATTGAAAATATTTTTTTCTATTGTCCATATCAGTCATGGGCCCTTAGACTCTTCATCACATTCCCCGATGCTTACATCTTCCCTCTGTGTACATAGAGCATTGGGGTTGAATATGAATACAATGCAGTTGCCAGTGTTGTACCTGAACGGGTGAACTAGTTCATACTTTGGGCGAACATGAACTTAACTGAGTTCATTTCTGCCTGATGAACGCTATTGAGAATGCCCTCTTTTTGGCGTCTGGTGAATGGTTTTCGAACGAAAGTTCATTTTCATTCAAGAGAATTACACTAAATACTAGCCTTCATATGTTGGGGGATAAACGCCGTATTTGGCAAATGGGATTGAATGTGTTCTTTGTTACTTCATTGTAAAAATGGATTACTAGGAAAATGTGTTAAACTTTTGTTAAAACACTGTACGTTCACACTGTCAGAATATTGAATTGATTTAGTTTTTCATCATTACAATGGAGAAGATAAAATATTGTTAATATAGTCAGCCACAGCTGCGAGAAATGCAGTTTTTTTTATTTTTTCACCACCGTTCCTGTCATACTGTGTTGCATGTTTTTTTTGGTCTTTTTTTTTAAAGACAAAAGCCCTTTTTTCTGTTAATTAAAAAAAAAGACAATTCAATCAAGTTTTCCTCATGTTTTTGAGATTGTTGTGTGAAAGCTGCACCTGGGTACTCGTCTGGACTGAATGGGTGGCAACAATGGGGGAAATGAAATGCCAGTATTTTGGGGATAAAAGCCTGTAGCAACATTGAAAAAAAAAATGAAAACAAAGAACTAAGAACGACTTGATTTTTGAAAAGGTGAACTTAGTTCAAAATTTGGAATTATGAACTATGAACTCAACTTGTTCATTTTCGGAACGGTGAACTGAACTTTGAATTAGTTCCCGTAGAAAATGAACTTTCCCAACACTGGCTGTTTTTGTTGCTTCTTTCTTAACAAGAATCCATTTATGGGACACACTGTTGTTAGAGTTCACTTTACCAGTTTTCCCTTTGATGGCTCTCAGTGTTCCCATACAACCGATGTCACAGATGGATTCTGCGCTTTTTCCCCCCGCTGTCCTCTTGCCAAGGTTATCACATATTGTATTTACATATACTATAAATGCTTGAATGGACCGATTGTGACATTTTAGTGTGGTTATTTGAGCAATCCTGTTTTTCCGCTACACACGAAATTCATATTTTTTTGTATACTTCATAGCCTGTTCAAGCCCATCCAAAAATGATATTCATACTCTGAAGCGTGACTCCTAGGATTAGTAAGATTACTATAATTTTTCAATTAATTTATTCTTCAAAGAAGAGATATCTTCCTGGTGAACAACTTGTATCTCTGATTCTGTGTTAATATTAATCTCTTTTTATTGTTAATTACAGGCAGACAAACACAGATGTTGCTGTGATCTGGTATTCTCTCCTTGCCACAGGTCTTGAATGAGATTTTTTCGGTCTCCATCCAGCTGGCTCGTGCCTGATTTTGACTCATCATATAAGCAATGGAGAGTAACCAGCTGTTTCATATAGCCATATTTATCAGAAGGGTTGGAATGGAGACAGCTGTAACTCAATCCAAAGCTAAACGCAAAATGAAACTCAAAGTCATATTTTACAACGCACAGTTACAGGGATGGAATCCACTTAAAGGTCAGAGGACAAAGACGTTAAAAATGTTCTTGATAACTCCAGAACCCCTTTACAATCCACATCTCCCATTTCAAAGTGATTATATAGTAAATATACAGCAGTTAAATCGATAAATATGATGCAGAATGCGCCTTCTGCTTTTTGCATCCAGCGCCTTCCGGTCTTCGGCTCTATCCGGCGCTGTGACGCAACACGAGCCAAACAGGCTGTTCATTCGGCGTTGTGTGCTATTGTTCCATGCTGTTGTTCCTGTCCTTGTATATTCGTCGTATGATTTAGCAATCTCACGATGATTTATTGTGTGCCTTTTGGTTGTACAAATGGTTCAGGCAGTGGCAAGAGTTTCTTTGGCTTTCCAAGTGATAAAGGAATACGTGACCAGTGGATAGGGATAGTCTTGAGTCAATATGCATAATAAAAATCTCATTTTTAGCTAAACTACAGTTGAAAACTTGCTGGAAGTTACATGCATGTATTACATAAAATATAAACATTGCAAACATGAATTATGACTGACCCCATAACATCTGACATTTAAAAGCTGCTTTTCAATTGAGTCATCTCTGACAGTTGAGTTGGTTGTCCAGCACGTGTCCTGCAGGAACCATGTGCATCACAGTTAAATATTAGTGTTTTATTTCTAAAGGCCGTATTGCTTTGATGGGAGAATGACCCAAGAAAAGCCCATTTGCCACGTCAGGGATTTTACATTATCTATAGGGCTTCCGTCAAAGGTCTTTTAGCTTTGCTGGCTGCTTGATGACTCTGAATAAAGTCTTTATATAATATGCTATTTGTTCTGCTTTCTCATACTTGGCATGTTTGTGTGTATAAGTGGTGATCTCACATGAATGCAGTTATTGTTCACCAAGGTAATTTGCACTTACTTGTGTGCAATCGTTGTGTGTTTGTTGCAGTGTCTACACCGTGTCAAGGTTCTCTTAATGGTAACAATGTGAAATGTGAAACACCAGGTTCTGTTCTCTGTTAATATAATGACTTTGGTTATAAAGTATGACAGCCACGCACACACACATGCACACACACACACACATGCACACGCATATACATACACATACTCAGATACACAGATGTGTTTCTACCATTATGGAGGACATTCTATTCATTTCTTCTCTAAACAGCTGCTTAACTAAACAAAAAAAAAAAACGTCATCTAGCCCCTATCTTATAGGAAATATAGTAAGTAAATTTCCCTCAAATTAAATCTTTTGTTAAACTATCCCAGTGATCAAGAATGTCAGCACACTGTTCAGTCCTATTAAAATCATCCTGTTTGGAGGGGCGTAGTCGTGTCTCATGCATATAAGCCACATCTCACACTGTCCCGCTCTACTGAGGGCCAACGTTGCTCTGTTCCCATCATTACCATGTTGACCGGGGATGGCGCTAGGTGGTTGCAAGTCATTACTTGTACTTAAGTGGCAGCCTCCGAGTCTGAAGAAAAAAGTGAGCCCCCATAAAGACAGTAATTCATCGACAGTATTTTCACTCGTGGAGGTGGAACTTCCACACCAAGCGTCCAGTTAGTGTTGGGATCCATGTATGCGGCATATCTAGCAGACAAATCTAGCTCCCCTTTCTTCAACCCTATATTTAATGACTTATTCCTTCCTCATATAGAAGATTATTGCCACTGATGGCTCATCTGGATTCAGTGCACAAAATGTTGGAGAACTTAACACGACGAACAGTATTTCCCACACGTGGGGAGCTGTAGAGTGATGCAGTTAATCCTGACTTGGAATGGAAATGGAACCTGTAAAGTAAATGCAGATAAGCCCCCCCCCCCCCCTCCCACAAACACTCATTGGAGTAAATGGTTCAGTCAAAACAAAATTAATGTCACAGAAATTCAAAACCTTCATAACCCAACAGTATTAAAATGTGCACACTGTGTAAAGCAATGTGATGTCCAATGAAATTATAAAAATAAATGAATGAGGTGAGTGTGTGACTTGGGAATTACCCTGTGTCACTGTGGCCAACAACACATGTACGCACAAGTGCACATGCACACGCACTCACACACACACACACACACACGCACACACGCAAACACACACACACACACTTTGTGTTCGGCTCGAGTAGCAGAGCTCCAGCATACAGCGTGCCCTGACATGTATTATGTGGTTTTCAAAGGGGAAGCCTTCACTTCAGTGTTTGCCAGTTTGCATGTGCCTATGATGGGTGTGGGTGTTTTCTTGAGATCAATGAGAGTGTTGCGACTTTTTACATAATGCACACACTCACACGCACCAGTGACGCCTGTTCTTAGTCAAGTGACACACTCTGCCCTTCTGACATCTGGTCACTGAAACCTCTGGAGGCCTCAATTTGTGTGCGTGGGAGTGTGTGTTAGGGCATGCGTGTGTGTTCAATTTACTGTCCCTTGTTGATGTGACTGTTGCTTGGCAATTGTGATCATACATGGAAAACATTATTAGACCACACCATTTCAATGCCTTGTACCACTATAGTATATTACCTGAAGAATACAATGATCATTATACAAATGCAATTCATTCCATAATACTTTATGTCCTATTTGACATGCTTGAGCTTAATTGTATTCCCGGTGATTTTGATTATTATCAAGAAAACCATAGATATCAGCGCTTAAATTAAACTCTTATCAGTTATTTTTGTTGTCAGAATTTTGAGTTTCAAACTTTCAGTGGGTGTCCTTTCAGTAGTAATGTGTACATTACTAAAAGCCGTCATATTTCTGAACATTGCTGGATATTTATTGTGTCACTAGTAGTGTAGGGGTTGGACTTTACACCAATCTGATCGGCTTAATCGGTATCGGCTTTAATGTCATAATTCAACGATCCGATCAATGACATCATCGAGCGGCTCCGCAAAAGACATTTACGCCGCATCGCCGTTGTATACAGTATATTTGAATCCAAAAGCTAGTTTATTTTTAGCCTTGTCGCGTGTCTTTTGATGTACTACCTTCAATATCTCACAGCCAATAAAGTTATTTAAAAGAAAAAGATGTCGGCATTGTGGGACAGACAACACGTAATGCCTGGATCAGGCTACAAGACAAATTTGGTCTTTCACGATTGCACTATGTCAGACTACTGCAATAAAATCTTCGCATCCCGTCTTTTACGATCACGGGGCTTTAGCTTGTCAATTCAAATGCAACCGGATACACTCGTTATCATGGGGACGAAACCGCGACGCGTGTGTTATAAGAACAAAATGGGGAAAAACGTGTGGTAGTGGTCACGCTTGGGAGATTACGTTCATTTAAGGATTTACTTGAGGTATATTCACGTACTTTTAATACGGCACGGCTCGCAAGCAGGCAACAAAACGTTATGTAGCCTAGCAAGCTAGTGCTAGCACTAACGTTTGTATGTAAACATGCTGGCATTATGTCGCATCTTGCTCGAAAGTTTTGGTGTGTGTGAAGTAATTGAATTACAATAAAGTAATTGAACTACAGTAAGTTAGCACCCATTATTTCTGTCATGTTGTGATGTTGGTTTGACCTAACTGATTAGAATACATGACCTGACTAGACTAGAGAATACTTTTGAATATACTCAGTATACAGTACACAAGTATGTACAGTCAATAAACAAGTCATTTCAATAGACACTTTGCTCCATCTTGTGTTTGTTTTTTTAAACTCGCTGATCGTTTTTTTAAAGTCGCTGATCGGTGATTGGCCCCAAAAATCCTGATCGTGCAAAGCCTAGTAGTGGTAGAAGTGAATGAATTTATGCAGCCAGCATGGTTGCTGTCTGTGTCTGTATGCGCTCTCCAATTGGGACACATTCAACTTTCTCCACTAGCCTGAACGAAATAAACTTTTAAAAATGGATCGATCAATGGATGAATGGATGGATGGTCACCCAATAATTTGTGGACCAGGCCCGTTCGTTGGACTATAGCTGCACATTCACAACAAAAAGCAATGCTGTGGGAATTATTTATACACAATAGTGCTCATTGTAGCTCTTTTAAAAATAACAGCATGCTTTCATAGAATGGAGAAACGTGTAAGTGTGAATTAATTGGATAGCTGTTGTTTACAGACACACTTTATGATTCTTATCTGTAGTGGGATGGGGAGTTTTGGGTTTTTAGCAAAACAAATCGGTCTGATGGCAATCAAAGTGTAGCAAATTATTACTGAAGATGTTTACCTGTTTTCTTAACAAGCTGCATTCTCACTCTGCTGAACAGCTTTTTCTCGGTTGATTCAAACAGACCAAATTTGTCGGTGTGTTCTTAGAGTGTGTTGCATGTGTCACTCCTCTGGGACCATTACGTCATTATTATCTTCTATTTTGTATTTATAGATTCCCACATCAAAGTAAATTCAAAATAATTTACTGACTGGTATCAAAGTGTTAGCATCAGTAGTAGGGGTGGGTATTTGGGAAAATGAATTCAAATCAACTTCAATGGCCAGAAGAATTTTCTTTATTTTGGCTTCCTCCCACACTCCAAAAACATGGATGCGAGGTTAATCGTAAAGTATAAATTGCCCATAGGTGTGATTGAGGCTCACTATTTTAAATGGATTGGTTTTTAAGTGAGACACTGCATGGATGTTCTAAACTCCTGTTTCCATTGTATTGAACAAAAAGCCGCTACCGCTATATCAATAATCATATCCTTATAATCACTAGTCCTTCCCTGCTGAAGAGGAGTAATTCCTGTAAGTAGATTTCACTTGAACATCATCAACAACAAAAACCTACTGCAACTGACCTCTAAGTGCCTGAGAAGTCGATACTGTTCAGCTTCAATTGATTTTCGAGAACTCCCATGGGGTCTTTTGGTGGCTTTTAAAGTACTTGCTGAGCAAACGAGAAACAACTTTGTTCTGAGATCTGTCACAGGTTTCATTCTGCTGTTTGCCTGTGCACACATATAATGCACTAGAAGCAATGGAGATAGCGTAGGCAGGTGCCTGTCATTATTTTCCCGTTTGAGTTTACACCAGCTGCAACCCGCCTCTTCGAGAGGTGATGACAGAAGGCTTGGTGAGGGGAGGGATAGCGAGGAAGGCAAAAGGAAGCAGCAGAAGCAGTAGCAAGATAAAAAAGTAAATAAAAGAATAAAAGGGAAGGGCTTTGGCTGTCAGATGGAGGAACACTGCGGGGAAGCTGACACAGAAGAGACAGAGAATGACCTGTCTAACGCTCCATTAAAATTCACAAATTAAAGCAGTATTATCTTGAAATATTTAAAGGTTAGATGAATGTTGATAATGGATCTTGGCCGCCATTAAAATGTAATTGCTCTTTGATGCAGTTAGTGGAACTTGACATGACATGCATTTGCAGCAAACAGAGTGAAGGATTTGGGGAAAGGGTGACTGGTGGGGAGGTGGCTAAAAATCCTCTTCTAGCTGACTTCGTACGAGAGCCGGGGTACATCCTGGACTGGTCGCCAGTCAGTTGCAGGTGCCTTAAAATAAGAAAGCGAAAGCTTGGTTTTGTAATTTTATATCTGCCATCGATATCTTGCTCTCTGGGTTAAGTCCTAATTAGGCAGAACCAGAACATGATGACCTCAAAGCCTGTCTTATTGCATAGTACCCAAGTGTGCGCCAATGACTAGTTAACACAAATACTTAAAGGGCAGGATAACAATGCTCAGTAGCAATACTTCATGTTTAAAGTATATTACTCTGGTTTAGGTAGCTGAACTAAAAATAGTCCAGTGACCGTATAATATCCTTAGATTATGATATTGCAGCAACACTAAAATCTATTAAAGTAAACTGCAGATACACTTGAAAGGATTTGGAGTTTGACAGCATTTTCAATGGGCCGGCAATTAATTTTTTTTCTTTAAAACAACACTGGTTTGTAGTCTCTCATGGAGGAATTTGTAACATGAGGAGGTTGCAGGGTTTTGTGAAGAGTGACAGGTCTGAGCGTGATTTTTGAATTTGAGGAGCCTCAGCAACAGGTAGAATTTTCTCTGTACCTTTGCTTTAAGGGTCTTAAGAGAACTTTTTAATCACTTATTATTTTCATATCATATAAACATACCATGCAACCATACAAAACATGCTCTTTTTAATCCCTGAATGCAACAGTAGTTGTGGCCATAATTAATGTTAGGACCTTTTCTGCAGAAAAATAAAATCAACAAGTCTGGAGAAACTGAGAATTTCGGCAGGCGCTATCTCTGTGTGTGTGTCGCTATTTGTTTCTTTGTATGTTGTGGTGCTGACTTTGTGTGGGTGTGTTTGGCTGTTTTGGCCTGTGTGTGTGTCAAGAGGGTTGTTTGTCAGTGACTCTCAAAGTGTGTGTGTGAGTGTGTGTGCATGAGTGAGTGTGTGTGGGTCCCTACAACCTTGCACCCATACAGACATGCTAACTCGTTAACGGCTTCTCACTCCTCATTTCCAGAAAAGGAGGTGCCATCCAGGTGGCAATATCCCACGATGAACCTCTTCCCAGTCTGTAATAGCGGTCGCCGTTGGTAACAACCACGTCAGGGGATGAAACAGGGAATTAACATTTAGGCTACATAGTGGATGGACCCTTCCATTGATCTCACAATATCACCCCTTAATAATCCACCAAAAAATAGTTACGTTTCTGTCTTGTGGATAATTATTTCATTTCAAAAATCAGAATTCTCAAAGTCCATAAAGTGTCAAGTATATAAGAATATAGGTATAGGTATGTGTTCTATGAAGATGAGCTAAGCTAAAATCCAATTTCGACTGCTTCATCGACTGCTTCAACGATTTTGCGTTTTCCCTTGTATACTGTACAGTCACTCTGTCCTTTATTCACTTGATAAAAAAATTAAAATAATAATAATAATAAATTTAAAAAATCCACAGTGGTGTTATTTAATGTTTTAAACTCTTCATCGAGATCTTGATATCAGATATCTTCAAACTAAACATGCTTATGGTATATTGTCCATCGATGATCTTTTCAGAGCGGCACGGTGAGCGACTGGTTAGCACATCTGCCTCACAGTTCTGAGGACCCGGGTTCAAATCTGGCCTCGCCTGTGTGGGGTTTGCATGTTCTCCCCGTGCCTGCGTGGGTTTTCTCCGGGTACTCCAGTTTCCTCCCATCCATCCATCCGGCCATTCTCTACCGCTTATCCGAGGTCGGGTCACGGGGGCAGTAGCTTCAGCAGGGATGCCCAGATTTCCCTCTCCCCAGCCACTTCATCCAGTTCTTCCGGTAGGATCCCGAGGCGTTCCCAGGCCAGCCGAAGGGTGTAGTCTCTCCAGCGTGTCCTGGGTCGTCTCCGGGGTCTCCTCCCGGTGGGCCGTGCCCGGAACACCTCACCAGGGAGGCCTCCGGGAGGCATCCGAATCAGATGCCCCACCCACCTCATCTAGCTCCTCTCGATGTGGAGGAGCAGCGGCTCTACTCTGAGAACCTCCTGGATGACCGAGCTTCTCACCCTATCGCTAAGGGAGAGCCCAATCACCCTGCGAAGGAAACTCCTTTCGGTCGCTTGTATCCGGGGGTCTTGTTCTTTCGGTCACGACCCACAACTCGTGACCATAGGTGTGGGTAGGAACGTAGATCAACCGATAAATCGAGAGCTTCGCCTTTCGGTTTAGCTCCTTCTTTACCATAACGGATCGATACAAAGTCACTGCAGACGCTGCACTGTCGATCTCCTGTTCCATTCTTCCCTCACTTGTGAACAAGACCCCAAGATACTTGAACTCCTCCACTTGGGGCAGGATCTCATCCCCGACCTGGAAAGGGCACGCCACCCTTTTCCAACTGAGGACCATTGATTCAGATTTGGAGGTGCTGATTCTCATCCAAGACGCTTCACACTCAGCTGCGAACTGCTCCAGTGAGAGTTGGAGGTAACGGCTTGATGAAGCCAACAGAACCACATCATCTGCAAAAAGCAGAGATGCAATACTGAGGCCACCAAACTGGACCCCCTCTACGCCTCAGCTGCGCCGAGAAATTCTGTCCATAAAAGTTATGAACAGAATCGGTGACAAAGGGCAGCCTTGGCGGAGTCCAACCCTCACCGGAAACGAGTCCGACTTACTGCTGGATATGCGGACCAAACTCTGATTCCGGTCGTACAGGGACCGAACAGCCCGTATCAGGGGGTTCGGTACCCCATACTCCCAAAGCACAACCACAGGACCCCCCGAGGGACACGGTCGAACGCCTTCTCCAAGTGCACAAAACACATGTAGACTGGTTGGGCGAACTCCCATGCACCCTCGAGGACCCTGCCAAGAGTGTAGCGCTGGTCCACTGTTCCACGGCCAGGAAAAAAATCACACAGCTCCTCCTGAATCTGAGATTCAACTTCCTGATGGACCCTCGCGATGTTGTAGAGGCGTGTTAACCAGGGCAGCCCTACAACGAGCGAATCTCCGGCCCTGCCACCGAGGAGCTTTTTAACCATCTCGGTGACCTCAACCCCAGATATAGGAGAGCCTGCCTCAGAGAACCCAGACTCTGCTCCCTCATGTGAAGGCGTGTCGGTGGAATCGAGGAGGTCTTCGAAGTATTCTCCCCACCAGCTCACAACGTCCCGAGTTAAGGTCAGCAGCGCCCCAACACCACTATACACAGTGTTGATGGTGCACTGCTTCCCCCTCCTGAGACGTCGGATGGTGGACCAGAATTTCCTTGAAGCCGTCCGGAAGTCTTTCTCCATGGCCTCACCGAACTCCTCCCATGCCCGAGTTTTTGCTTCAGCGACCACCAAAGCTGCATTCCGCTTGGCCAGCCGATATAGGCCCGATAGGACTCCTTCTTCAGCTTGACGGCATCCCTCACCCTTGGTGTCCACCAACGGGTTCAGAATTAGGATCCGGCTAATTTTTTTAATATATATAATATATATATACTCACTTTAACCAAATTGAATTATTTCGATCTGGAATTCTTGTTCTGACCCCATTTGAATTGTCTGACCTCAGCAGAAGTCCTTAACCTAGACTCAATGCCAGTCCTTGACTTGTGGATGCAAACAAGTAGTTGCAGACTGAATTTGGGAGAACAGGACATCATACCTATCATCTACTATCTGGCTTTGGGTGGTTTAGAAAGTGACATCACTGATTGAAAAGCTATCATTTGATTTGTTTTATGGTGTTTAAATAGGGATTTATTTTTTTTAGTACAGTACTTGAGTAACATTTGTTTCATTATGGAACTTTAAAGAACAATTATTAAGTTGAATTTGTTTTTGGAAGTGATTTGTTGTTCCCCCCATCTCTTTTGTCCGTAATGTGGACTCAATGAAAAATGATATTAAGAAAAGAATGATGATCAAATAACAACCTCAGATTCTCCCCTGAGAGCCACATGATTATAGCATGTACCCCTGATTACAACCTCATTCACCAAAGAAAAGATGTCACTCCATTTAATTTAAAACACAACACATTTTTGCAACCAACTGTTATGAGGTATTACTACTACTACTGCTGCTAATATTATTATTATTATTATTGTAAGGATAATAATAATAATGATATAACATTTATACTGTATACAACTTTTTTAACACCGCATGCTGTAGGTAAGAGCGAGACACTCAGTAGGAGGAAGCTGAATCTTGTTTCTTCTTTTGAGTGACTGTGTGACTGATTTCTCAGTAAATGGCTGTTAATGCTGTGATGGTTTCGCTGATCTATTATTAGCAGTACAGGCTCAAGCTGATGGAATTCACCTGAGCCCCACTCTCACTTCCTTGTCGCCTACTCGAACCAACTAATGCCTCTGCCCCCCTTCCTGCACAGGTGCATATGAATAAATGTGTGTGAGAATTGCTATTTGTCTGATCCCTCCCTCAAAGATTGCCTATTGATCCTGTCAGACCTGCAGCAGCACATTTGCCCTCATATTTAGAATGCTGGAGTCTGAAACTGCTGTTTTTGTCCAAGGGGAACTCATCAGGAACACCTTGGTTTGTTTTCTTGTGCAGCCATCGTGAAATGTAGTAGAGTGTTTAATGACCCATGCAGCACAGTAGCACTGTATCAAGCATCACTGAACTGATATCTGGATTTAATGGAAACACAAATTTGAAGCACACTTAAACTGGTTCAATTCAAGTAGATTCAAACTTTAAAACTCAACATAGATTCTACATTTTAATTTTAAAAAATTGGCAATTAGGTAATAGATTGACATGACACATTTGAGATATCATTTATTATTTGTGTCCGATTCAAACTAAAATGTACATGTCATATCATTTTATCATGTAATCTAATTCAGTCTAAAGCCATTTAAAGTAACTGTACACCTGATTTCCATCCATGGTTGCCAGTCAATCGCAGGACACACAGAGACAGACAACCATCCACAATTAAAGGAGCATAAAGCCCCTTTTCCATTTTACTAGTTCTACCCCCAAACAGCCTCGTTCAGCTTCTCCATTACACTTTTTCGAGGCCGAGCAGTAAGAATGACACCGCTTTTCAGAAGCTCCTCCAACCTGGTTCTAAAACACAGGCCGAGGAGGGCCGTGACATTTCTTTAAGTGCGGTGACTTGTCACTTGCACAATTGTGGCGTCTAAAGGCTGCTGCACACCGAGCGACGCCGTTGAACCCGTCTGAACTATTGAGTAGTGTGCGTGATTTGGCGACTCTTTTCATGAGTGGTCAATCAGTCTGCCACTGGTTTTGCCATGATTCAAAGTTTGAATCGCCGTCTTAACGTTGCCGCAGGTAAGCGTTCCCTCACGAGGAAAACACATTGTATATGTAAAGCATCAAATATTGTCTTACATCCATCAATACCATGTCTTACTATATCCATTCATCCATCCATATCCATTCATCCATCCATCAAAGTCACTGCAGACGCTGCACCGATCCGCCTGTCGATCTCCCGTTCCATTCTTCCCTCACTCGTGAACAAGACCCCAAGATACTTGAACTCCTCCACTTGGGGCAGGATCTCATCCCAGAACCTGGAGAGGGCACGCCACCCTTTTCCAACTGAGGACCATGGTTTCAGATTTGGAGGTGCTGATTCTCATCCCAGACGCTTCACACTCAGCTGCGAACTGCTCCAGTGAGAGTTGGAGGTCACGGCTTGATGAAGCCAACAGAACCACATCATCTGCAAAAAGCAGAGATGCAATACTGAGGCCACCAAACTGGACCCCCTCTACGCCTCAGCTGCGCCTAGAAATTCTGTCCATAAAAGTTATGAACAGAATAGGTGACAAAGGGCAGCCTTGGCGGAGTCCAACCCTCACCGGAAACGAGTCCGACTTACTGCTGGATATGCGGACCAAACTCTGACTCTGGTCGTACAGGGACCGAACAGCCCGTATCAGGGGGTTCGGTACCCCATACTCCCGAAGCACCCCCCAGAGGACCCCCCGAGGGACACGGTCGAACGCCTTCTCCAAGTGCACAAAACACATGTAGACTGGTTGGGCGAACTCCCATGCACCCTCGAGGACCCTGCCAAGAGTGTAGCGCTGGTCCACTGTTCCACGGCCAGGACAAAAACCACACTGCTCCTCCTGAATCTGAGATTCAACTTCCTGATGGACCCTCCTCTCCAGCACCCCTAAATAGACCTTACCAGGCTGAGGAGTGTGATCCCCCTGTAGTTGGAACACACCCTCCAGTCCCCCTTCTTAAAAAGGGGGACCACCACCCCAGTGTGCCAATCCAGAGGCACTGTCCCCGATCTCCACGCGATGTTGCAGAGGGGTGGTAAACAGGACAGCCCTACAACATCCAAAGCCTTGAGGAACTCCGGGCGAATCTCATCCACCCCCGGGGCCCTGCCACCGAGGAGCTTTGTAACCACCTCGGTGACCTCAACCCCAGATATAGGAGAGCCTGCCACAGAGAACCTAGACTCTGCTCCCTCATGGGAAGGCGTGTCAGTGGAATTGAGGAGGTCTTTGAAGTATTCTCCCCACCGGCTCACAACGTCCCAAGTCGAGGTCAGCAGGGTCAGCAGCGCCCCAACACCACTATACACAGTGTTGACGGTGCACTGCTTCCCCCTCCTGAGACGCCGGATGGTGGACCAGAATTTCCTCGAAGCCGTCCGGAGGTCTTTCTCCATGGCCTCACCAAACTCCTCCCATGCCTGAGTTTTTGCTTCAGTGACCACCAAAGCTGCATTCCGCTTGGCCAGCCGATACCCATCAGCTGCCTCAGGAGTCCCACAGGCCAACCAACGGGTTCAGAATTAGGATCTGGATAATTTTTTTAATATATGTATTATATTAAGGCACCAATCCCTTCCACTTTTGATTGGTGCCTGTTGTAATGGAAAAGTAACGGAGGCCAGGCCAGGTTGTTCTGGAACTTGTAATGGAAAAGCGACATTACAATCAGACCGTCATGGAGGAGGACCTGAACCCACACGGCCTGCATAGACATCAAGCCAGTAAACCTCTACTACATCAACGGCTTCCATCTGACATGGCCAGTCTTCTATTTTTCTCGTGAGAGCAATTTCCAAGTTGCTTCTTCCATATGGGGTGTTTGTGTTCCCCTCTAAAGGGAAATTCTGTTTACCCAAGGCTGACTCTAAAAGGGGAGACAGTCTGTTGTCTCTCATGATGAGTGATGATGATAGTGGTTGTTTGGGGGTTTTGATATAATGCAGGCTGTCGTTGATGTAGACAGTTTTATTTACAGCATATGTTATACAGTACATATTTGCTTCTATGCTTTGTGTTGCTTTTGTGTGTTTTATGTTCAATACTGCCCCCGGATAAACTTGATTAAATAACATGTAGTTTTGGCTTTATCTTTTTTACATGGGATCTCTATATTGAGGCGGCACAGTGATGTGTGTTTTGCACATCTGCCTCACAGTTCTGAGGTGCCAGGTTCAAATTCGGCCTCGCCTGTGTGGAGTTTGCATGTTCTCCCCGTGCCTGCGTGGTGGAACTGGAAAGGGGTTCACTCTGTAGTCATTATTTTAAAATACTTGTTTTACTTTTTAAGGTTTTTATTTTTTTTTTGCTGTTGGTCGTCGGTTGGTTGTTGCTGAGTAAGAAGGGCCGTGACTTTAGGGTGGGACCACAGGACGAGCCGATAGATGGCGAACCACTCTGGCTTGCTGCTCCGTCATGTTTACACGTGACGACAGGAGAAAGAGGAAGAGAAGGTAAAGAGAGAGATGGGTGGGATAAGAGAACCTTAGGTGAGGTAGTTCTGAGGTTTTATTAAGGATGAGCCGAGGCACCATGACACTATTGAAAGTAGTCAAATTTTAAATTGGCAAACGAATGTTGTTTTAAGGGTCCTAATTGTTCTAAACACTATTTGTAATCATGAAATTGAATCGATCAGAAAAAGACGGGACGGGACAAGGCCGTTCAACCAGGCAGTGCGACTGCTTTGTGGTAAAGTGCCATTTACTCCTTTAAGCCTTCTGGGTGCAATACTTGGCCAGTCTTTAAACTTCCAGTGAATATTTATTGTTGTCAGAGCGAAAACAAACTATTTACTGTATTTTAATAGCTACAACTTAGATTCTTGACCAATCTTTTTGAAGTTCAAGTGATTATTTTGTCAGAGGCAAAACTAATCATTTGTTCATTTTAAAAGACAAGACTTTTGAAAGACTTACATTTGAGACAATACATGCGGTCAAACCACTCCATGTTGTTTTGGGTCCAATCAGTAGGTCTGTGCTCTAAATATGAAATGATTTTGTTCTTCTCTCTGGCAAGGCCCCCCCATTTTACTTTCGAAAAATCTCATGACATACCACCAAACAACAATGTTACAAAAAGTATGAATACTGAAAGAATAATGATGTGGTCCCAAATGATTCCCAAATGCACTCACTCAGTGTGAAATCTGGGCCTTTTTAATAACACAGAGCTGATTTACTGGTAGTAGATAGCCATGACCAATTCTTTTTATGAATGGCAACAGGTGGATACACAGGTTTGTTGCACCTCCTGCCATCTATTGCAAAAGCATCTGACTCTTCTGCCTGTCACTATACGCAGCTGGCTTAGATAGATGAAAAATTATGTAAAGTATTAGTAACCGATACATAATAATTTTCAGACAAATTAAGTGAGAAATTGATAATTTCCCGCTGCACCCCTGATCTCACGGCACACTTTGGTGCCACGACAATTAATAATTAAAACATATCAAATCCAAGATTATTTGTTTCAAAGCTCACTTTTTGCATGTGGAAATACGCTCAATTCTGCGACACGTGTATTACCCACAAAAGGAAGATTGTTTCTATTTCTATTGAATTTGTAGGTTTCAGATGCAGAAGATATGCTTGACAAAGATGTTTATTTATGTCCTTTCGTGATTAGTCCCTTTCTCCAAGCCATGACCACGAAATTTGCTGACTTTCAGCAATCAAGTTTTAATTGCCTTTTACCGGCCCGCTTGTTCACACCTTGACAGGAGCAATCTTCTTCTTTTCAGTCTTATTCAAATCAAATTATCCTTCATTTTCACAAGGACCCTTCAGAGTTTCCAAATACTAAAACCCCCAGTTTGCAGCAGTTGACAAAATGTAGGTTTACCATTCTAGACATTTGAGTATAGTAGGTTAAAAGGAAGAGAGTGGAGGAGAAGGTAGGCTGTTTTTTATTTACCCGTGTAATTAAAAGCAGATGTCAAGGTACAAATTTATGAGCTTGTTTAACGCAGCCCAACTGTTTGCCGATTTACTTTCTGCACTTGTTGAAAGACCATTTCGCATCTCCTTGTCCAACCCTTGGACTCTCTCCAGTTTGTGAAAATGTCTCTCCTCTCTCGTGGTATGATTAAGCCTTACCTCTGCTTCTGTTTGCAATACCTCGGAGCTGGCAGGTGTCTGTGTGATAGAGTTTTACAAAACCAACATATACAAATAAACTCCGTAGTGGGAAAGAAGCCTTAATTGAATTGTCAAACACAAATCTACCCAGGGACTAGATCTCTGTTTTTCTCTCTCTCTCACTCACTCGCTTGCTCTCTCTCTCTCTCTCTCTCTCTCTCAATTTAGAGTCTTCAATTAACCTAGCATGCATGTTTTTGGGATGTGGGAGGAAACCGGAGTACCCGGAGAAAATCCACGCAGGCACGGGGAGAACATGCAAACTCCACACAGCTGAGGCTGGATTTGAACCCGGGACCTCAGAACTGTGAGGCAGACCAGTCGTTCAACATGCCGCCCCAAATGAATATATTAACTATTAAATTAGTGATGCTCGGAAAAAAAAACTTACATTCACATCACACATAACATGAGCCAGTAATACTATAATTAGGACCCTTTGACTGAGTGGGTAGAGCACTCATCTAGGATTTGGATGGTTGCTGGTTCAGCTGCTCTCAAGAAGCATATTAGGGAAGATATTGAACAGTTCCTGCTAATGTTGTGTCCCTCACTGAACATCTCAACGTGAATTGACGAATGGAGTTTGGGAACAATGGTCTTTTTCTTTTTGGTTTTTCTCAATTGCTAAAACACATTTCTTGAAACCGTCACCCACTTCACCTTAAACACAAATGCAAGCTCCATTCGCAAAACCCCAGACCTTTCCTGCGACACCAAACTATACACCGACTCAATCAAAATGGAAAAACCCCACTGAACAATCATAACACATGTATATAAAAGTAAAATACAATGAGCACCTGCGTTTCAGATGGCTGTTTGGCAGACACAATCCTGGGAACACTCAGTTAAAGCAGCTTTCACATGTTTGAGTAGGCAATCAAGTTTGTGCCCGTTTTTTTTTTTTGCATGTGTAAAGGCTCAGTAAATCAGGCCCGAAATGTTTTATTGTTTTTAATATTACCAGGGATTTACTTATTTCCACACTTTTTATATTCATTAATTATCTTAGTAGGTTATCCAATAGGTTTTGTGATGTGCCAGTCTGAAAGATTTTATTCAAAACGTGCATAAACTGGAGGTTGACCAACGTCCCATAAGAAATTGTGTTCGACTTTAGATGTTCCACTACGAAAAAATTGGATATAAGCAAATTCTACTTCTTTGTTTCGGAACATACTCATTCAAATGGTTTCTATTATCACAAGTTCTCGTGAATTATTATTCTGCATGTAACATGCTCTCAGGCAGTACCAGAGCTACCAAATGTTACGGAACATCCATGTTTTGTTACGGAAATCACTGAACGTTGACTCGTTACGGTAGTAACACTGATTGTACTGATATTGGAAAAAAATATATAAATCCAGCATCTGACATTCCCGTCACGTCCACATTGAACAGCTGCTTGGTGCACGCTATTTTATTATGCCCCCTGGCTGCCAAGCCACAGAGGCGAATGTTCTCTTTGCGTCCGGTATCAGCGCATTGTAAGTCACTGATAATCACCTCCATGGTAGCGAATAAGCCACACTTATTACCATGCTTCTTACAAAGGTGTCACAAAGGCAGGACCAGGAGGGGATAGACGAAGATGATGTTCAAGCCATGCTTAATTGCTAAGCTATCGTCACAAGCATACGCAAAACATCCAAATGAGAGATTTGCTGAAACATTACATTTGTCACATAGGCCTGCTGGAGCCGTGTTTTCGTGGTGAGTAACCAACTGTGAACAGCAAAATAACCAACCAATTAATACGTATTTAGAGATATAAATAATACATATATAAAATAATACACCTCCACACAGGACGCCATGTCTGAACCGGAAATTGATTAGTACGACACGCCACACGTCACTTCAGAACGTGGGTAGGTTAAAAGTATATTATTATGATTAATAAATATTTGTAATATGAGATAAGATAACCTTTACTAATACCGCAATGGGGAAATCTGAATCGTTTCAGCCGCAATTGTGGAAATAGGAAATATAAATATATTATATAAATAGCATGCAAGAGAAGACATGTACAAGTACATTGCACAAAATAGAAACCAAAACTATTGTCCATACATAAACTATCCAATTCAGTCTATCAGCAATGTTATTTGTTTGTTTGAAAAATAGAGTGCTGAGTTTTAATTTTGATGTTTGAGATCTGATGAATCCGATTTAATAGACCTTTTTTTTTTTTTTTTTTTTTGGGGTGATGGAACGTCGAAATCTCATGTACTGGTACTTTGATTCAGGCTGCAACTGCGTCCGCCATTACACGGTTGATGTAATAAAAACATTAAAATGACAAATATTGAAGCTATAATTTATTAACGATTATGATTATGACTGTCGCAAGGTAATGTTTTGAAAATATGGAAATTCAGATAAATGTGGACAAATTGATTTTTTATATGTTGGCAGCTCTGCAGTACTTTGACACTGTGCTTCCATTTGCATTGTTTTCACTTACAACTTTTAAAAGTTTGCTAACACTGCTGCTTTTTAGTCTCCGACAATTTTGCTTTTTTTTTATTTCCTTTTGTTCCTCCGGTGGTAATGGTGTGTAGAGATCTAAGCCACAGTTGGCTCGGCTTCACATGGGTTTGTGTGGGGAGACGAGGGGGGTTGTCAAAGGAATCGGCTGGGCTTCTTATTCTTCCTACACTGCAGAGAGGCGGGAAATATAGAAAGGGAACGGCCCTGCTATTATCAATATTAATCTCTCTTTTTGGAACGGCATCTGTAGGCTATGAGTATTTAAAAAAAAAAAAAAAAAAAAACAACTCTGCTGATTCAAGAAAGCCATGTTTGAACTTGCTAATCTTTTTTTCCTCTACTTTTCGTGTCACTCCCTCCCATTCTCTCTTTTCCTCTATTACTTCACAAGCTCCTCTCTCTATTCATTTAGTGTGCCATTAACTCTCCAAGCTGTTGTTTGTTTTGCTACTTTAATGTGATTTTTTTCCCAACACAAAAGCAAGAAAACAAGCAACATAAAATAGCACAACTAAAAAATATAATAATGTGTAGGATATGTGTGTGCGTGTGTTTCTGTGATTGTGTGTGCATGTGTGCTTGCGTGCGTGCGCATGCGTGTGTGTGTGTGTGTGTGTGTGTGTGCGTGTGCGCACGTCCGTCTGTGTGTGTATGTGAGGCCATTGGCACTAAACTTACTTGGGTCCAGATGTTCTAATTATAGAACAGCTCTGCTGCCTAATGACAGGAAACACTGGCCCCTGTGTTTGTGTGTGTGTGTGTGTGTATTTGCGCGCGTGTGTGTGTGTGCATTGTGTGTGTATTTGTGTGTGGTTGTACTTTATTATCGTGTGTGTGTGTGCGTGTGTGTGTGTGTAGAAAATCAAAAGACATCGTAACACATTGAATGTGCATCAGACAAATGTTAATGCATTTCTGATCATTAACCTCTTGAACCCTAACTTCCTCCTTAAATTCTACTCTAACTACGTATTTTGTTTGACAAAACATGTTTGTGGTCCTAAATGAATTAAATGCATACGCTTCGCGTTCCACTTTGATATGCAATTTGATATATTATGCACTCAATGGCCACATAAGATACATGTGCACAATTTGATGCCTTTGCAAAGACAATCATGCTCAGGTTTGATTGACTCCTTATTTATCTGCATGAGAGAAGCAAATGATAAGAAACACCTTTTCAAAATGGTATGAACTGAAATTTGAATTGAATCTGAAATTTCAATTGAATCTATAATTTCAAACAGGGTGATAGATATACTGAACTGTGTGATCACAATAACAACATGATGAATATTACACACAAAATTTCTTGATAGTGTTAATAAAATAATGCAATAAATAGCACAACATATAAGAAGCAGAAAGTTTGCACATACACTATGAAGAGCCAATAATGGATTTTAGTATGTTTGTAGTACTTTTAAAGTCAGTCAGTAATTTAAGGCCTTCCTCAAATAATTTGACTTTCTTTTAAATGACATCATTGAAAGTTGTATCTCAAACAATTTCATCTCACATGTATATCGACAAGGAAACTAGCTGATGGTCATAGCTTGCTTAATTGAAAAATCAAGTTCAACTATTAATACACAAAGAGGAGGGAAAAGGAGAAAAGATGAATAAAAACACAGATGAATTGAACAAAAGGATGTCGCAGATCATTTTAGAGTGAGCAAAGATAAGAAGGCAAAGAATGACATTCTGAACTGAGCATTGCGTCATGTCATACCCCCCCCCACACACACACGCACGCGCGTGCGTGCTACGAGTGGGATTGTGGGTGTCAGACAGTTTAAGCGGCTTTAAAGAAGAAGATTCAAAGACGTAATCTGACTCTTAATTCTTACGGTCTCATCTTCTTGTGTGTTAGTGCTTGTGTGAGTGTTTGTAATAACCCAAGATAATAATTTGAATGGGATACAGTGAAAGTACAAGACGCTTCGGTGACGCTCTAAACTCAATGAAATTGTTTTTCTTTTCATCCATTCAACCATGCTTCAATATATTTTTGCTACTGTTATAAACTCTTGGTAACAGGCAGCATGAATGGCCGAATGTGGAGCATGTCCGCCCCACAGTTTGGAGGTTCTGGGTTTGAGTCTTGGCTCGTGTGAAGTTTGCATGCTCTTCAAATGCTCGTGTGTGTGTGTGTGTGTGTGTGTGTGTTTCTCAGCTTCCTTCCACATTCCAAAAACATGCATCTTAGGTTAATTGAAGACTAAATTGCCCATAGGTGTGAACATAAGTATGAATGGTTGTTTGTCTACGTATATGTGCCCTACGATTGGCTGGTGACCAGTTTAGGGTGTAACCCGCCTCCTGCCCAAAGTCAGCTGGGATAGGCTCAAGCTCACCCTTGACCCTAATGAGGATAAGCAGTATATGGATGGATGGCTTAGCTCTTGGTTCTCTTGCATCAGTGGATCACTTGCAAAAACATGTCCACCTCAAAAATAACACCTTCCAAATCATTTTGATTATACAGTATATTAGCCTTTCATGAGTAGAAACGCATTTGTGTCTTCGGTTATGATGACATCTACTGTAGTGGTCTCAGGCAGGTTCTTTTGTTTGTGTTTAAAGCAAAAATTAAGTAAGTTAAGTAGCTCAGGTTCTTAAACTTCTTAAACCATGTTTTTTTCTTCTTTCATTAAAGTGCACCAACCATTGCCAGTGTTCTACTTGCACATCATTACCTATCATCTGACAATAGTGGAGATTATGTAGATGAATTGATCGAAAGTAACATGTAACAGGTTATAATGATTAAGCCCATAATAACGAGTTGCATTCAAGACTGTGAAGAAAGATCGTTTACATTTTAGAAACTTCTCATTTGTTCAAGAACATTATTGCCTAATTTCAAAATCTGGACTGAGTGTCACTTGATTTCATTTGAGTAGTCAACAATGTGTCTTAGGGATGTCACTCAATGACAGTGTACTGTACTGTACTGCATGTGTGTGTGGTGGGGGATGGTCCTGGCCCATAGTTACTTATACTTGTAAAGCTTCTGGAGAGCGAACGAGAACAGTGGGGCTACACATCTCACGCAGGTGCACTCACACGCACGCACCCACCACGTACACACGCACATACACTTGATTTTGTTTGTTTTACATGTCAAAGAGACCCTTTCATCAGTATTTCATCCGCATACCGTGTACCATTTTTCAGTTCAATATACTGATACAAACATATGCAAACACACATTACACAATTATAAGTCAGAGGTTCATCCCCAAGGTGTTGGACAGGGTTGAGACAAGGGCTCACAAGTTCTTCCACACCAAATTCATCCAACAGCACCATTATGGATCTTGGTCTGTGCTGGAAAAGAAAAGGGCTTCGGTTAAACAAAGTTTGAAGCATACACTTATCATTAATTTCATGGTAAGAATAATGATTTTGGCCGGCACGGTGATCGACTGGTTAGCACATCTGCCTCACAGTTCTGAGGACCGGGGTTCAAATCCCGGCGCCGCCTCTGTGGAGTTTGTATGTTCTCCCCGTGCCTGTTTGGGTTTTCTCCGGGCACTCCGGTTTCCTCCCATATCCCAAAAACACGCGTGGTAGGTTGATTGAAGACTCTAAATTGTGAATGTGAGTGCGAAAGGTTTGTTTCTATGTGCCCTGCGATTGAAACAAGCTAGAAAACAAGCTAGAAACAGGTGCAGCAGTTTCCGTCGCTAACTTTTTAAATGGAAATATTGGGATGGATGAGGTGAGGTGCTCCAGTAGGCAGACGATTGAAAAGAAAACTGACCAAAAATGGTGCTGACTTTGGCAATGAAGAGGTTAAGGAAACAGAGAGTGTGGCTATGGTGGGATGAATGGTGAGCAGTGAGAGAAGAGAGAGAAGTGGAATCTTAGCAATAAGTGTCTTATAGATATCCAGGGACCAGAAAATGTGTTTGCATGGGTGAAGAGAGGGCCAATGAATCAAGATGTACAGTTCACAATGGTGGGTGTTACAATAAAGGGAACTTTGGTGACAAAGCAGATGGCAGCGTGGTGTACGATGTCTAGCTTTGAGCAGTTTTTTAAAGCTGATCTATGTATAGTGTTCATTTTAACGCGACGCAGTTCAGCAGAATGAGTCGATGAGGATTTGTTCCAGCAAAGAGAGCCGAATATGTTTTTGTCTCCAGAGACAAGAGTGGTTCTGTTGAAGATCATACATTGAGTTTTGCTTATCATTCTAACTCAATCATTTAATGTTGACCATGTAATAAAACCTCCTGGATAATTACTTTGTTTGAGGGTGCGATATATGACTTTTTGTCTTTCATTTTTTATTTTTTTTATACATCGGATAAAAGCTGAGAATGTGACCTCTGACCATGCACGTGCTTGTAATCGATACTGAAAATCTGCTTTCTTTCACAATGCTATAGTTGGACACAAATGACATACATCATTTGACAAGTAGTAATTATCCCTATGCCAACCGTCCCTCCAATCCCCAGACTCACTCACAAAGTAATTATTTTACATTCAAACATTCTCAGCAATGACATACTGTACAGTACAATGATGAAGGAGTAAAGACCAGTTTTTGTTTTCTCAGTGGAAATACACAGAACATAGAAACGCACACAACACACACACACACACACAAACACACGCACGCACTAGCTAACAGCATTAATAGGGGTCTGTTTTGTGTCAGGAAGGTCTTAATATGATCATTGTGCGAAACATGGAGCTGTCTGTCAGTCTAAGTTCATTAACTGATGATAGATCACCTCCAATGTGTGCGTGTGTGTGTGTGTGTGTGTGTGTCTGTGTGTGTGTGTGTGTTTACGCGCGTGCATGTGTTAGCGATGGCAAGAGAGGGGAGTGAGAAAAATCTCCATTTGTGTTTTGCCATTTGTGTGTACCCCCTCCGTCTCTCTAGTGTAATTTATAGCCCTCAATCGGAGGCCTTATCAGGTCCGGGACACATGGACGCCTCCTTCTTACCGCCTCCTCCTCCGCGTCTTTTAACTTCTGCACACTAACTTGTATTTCTCCCACCTCTATTGCACTCCTCCTTCTGCTTCAATCTGCTTTCCCATCCTCTCTATTTGCCATACTGAATGATGCCCTCTCTAATTGTAAAGCTCCCCATCCTCTTCGACATCACTTCTGCTTCTAAATCAGCTACCTCCCAACTCTCAACCTATCAAATGTCTTTTGCTGATACTGTAGAAAGACATTTGGTTAGATACCCGGTGCCAAGATACAAACTGTTTGATGTATTTGTAACGTCATACTCTCATTATTTGCCAGTTTATATTTTCAGTCATTATAAATGCATATTAGGCTATTTGAAGACTCAAAATTATTAATTTTCTTTAAACTTAAAATCCTATTAAAATGTGAATGTGTGTCTGTGTGTGTGTGTGTGTGGTTGTTTGTCTAACCCAGGGGTGCCCGGGGGCGGGCCTGTACTCAAAAATAGCTCACCAGTGATGGGACATTGTGATTTCCTAGAAGTGTTGTAGAAATTACCATTTGAAATTGTGAGACTTTTGCATATTGAACGGTTATGTTTCCTGCTTTGTTAAATAGTTTTTGATAATTATCGTGTGAAATTATTAACAGATGAATATTATTAGTAAAAACATATATCGCTTGTGTGCTGGAGCCTCTCCCAGCTGACTCTGGGAGAGAGGCAGAGTACACCCTGAAGTGGTCGCCAGCCAAACGCAGGGCACCTATAGAAAAACTGTGGTGGCTAAAGCTAATTAGTTAGTTTTTTTTCTAAGACAAATAGAGGATTAACTAGTTGGGCATTTGTATAACATACATAGATTCATCTATTTTCTACACTGCTTATCCTCACAAGGGTATGCTGGCGTCTATTGGGCGAGAGGCGGGGTACACCCTGAACTGGTCGCCAGCCAATCGCAGGGTAAACATAGACAGACAGCCATTTGCACTCAAATTCACACCTACGGGCAATTTAGAGTCTTCAATCAGCCTACCACGCATATTTTTGGGATGTGGCAGGAAACTGGAGTACCTGGGGAGAACACGCAAACTCCACACAGGGGAGGCCGGCTTTGAACCCGGGTCCACAGAACTGTAAGGCAGATGTGACAACCAGTCACCCATAATAACATATAATTAAAGATAAATTGAGCAAATTTGGTATTACAGAAGTGTGTATCAAACTGGTTGCCCTTCACATTCATGAGTACTCAAGAAGTCACTCTGAATAAAAAAAAAAAAGAAAAGAAAATCTGCCTGTGATTGGCTGGTGTCAATTTGGGGTGTACCCTGCCTCTCGCCCAAATATAGCTGGGATAGAGTCGAGTTCACCACTGACCCAACAAGGACAAGTCGCATAGACAATGGATAGATGGATATATACATATATATATATATATATATATATATATATATATATATATATATATATATATATATATAATATATATATATATATATATATATATATATATATATATATATATATATATATAGTATTTTTTAGTTCATAAATACTGTAAATGGTCCTGACAAATATATTGTGACATATGCTCATATGGCCAAACCCTTGTTTTTCAATCTACCAATACAAAGCCTGTATGAAAGATTTTATTGATGTCAATGAAAATCGAGACCTACATCTCTAAAATCAAATATTTATCATCGGAAGTGAAGGACATTTTAGTTTTCCAAGGTTGTTTGCCTGGAAGTATACTCCAGCATCATTCATCTGTGGCAGTGAATCAAACCTGTGACCTCTCAGTCAAGAGATTGACCTTTTCAATGCAGTGTGATGGCAGCGGGGATTAGTGGCCTGTGCGAGGCTTAAAGGTCCATTACATTTCATAGAGACATTAAAGGCTCTGCAATCATAATCAATAATGTTTAATGACATGGAGAAAGGAGAACTGATGATTTACTCTGATGTAGTTGATTACACGCATAGTCTGTACACAGAATGTACACACAAGGCATACACATGGCATGTACTGTGTGCAACAATGTTGTGTGTTTAGGATAAAAGTGAAGGCGGAATATTAATTATGTGGGATTAATGTACAGATGACTATTTGTTGGAATGAACAAGAACCAAATGGCATCTTCGTATTAAAAATATTGCTTAATATGTGAGTAATTCCTATTTTCAATATGTACCGTTAAGTTCGGCAAAAAGCCTCCAATTATAAATGCATTTATAAATGTATCCAACAATCCACTCATTCATCCATCTTTATGTATCTATGTTTTCAGCTTTTCTATACAATTTTTAATTGTGTGTGTTGTCTGTTAAACTTGGTCTCTCTTTCTCTCTCGCTATGTTACAGATATGGAGGCGAGAACAAGTGCAGGGTCATGGGTGAGCGGAAGTCGTCCTTCGAAGGTAAAAAACAAAACAAAACAGATTTACTGATAACAAATTGATTTGACCGTTGTCATTAGGGCAATATGTTCTTATTCACTGAGTAGAATGAAGTATTGCAACACCAAAGTACCCACACACATCAGAAATAAAGGGAAATGTAGAATTTGGTAAGTAATTAGGTAAATGATTATAATTAATGGGCAAAACAGTTGAGACACTCTAATTATATGATTGATACATCAGGAGTTGGTTGGAACCCCCCAGTTTCTCCGGAATCTTACCTCTTTGACTTACAAGAGATTTTGGAGAATTGTATTCTTCAAACCTTGTGGGAATAGCTTGAGGAAGGTCATTTTCTTTTCCAGCCAGATGTGCCCCAGTGCGCATAGCAAGGGCCATGCAGATATGGTTGAATGAATTTAGCGTGGGAGAACTTGAGAGCCCTGACCCTGACCGCCCATCACCCATCAAACACCTGCAGGATGAAATAGAACAAATAGTTTGATCCAAACTCATCCAAAGGAATGAACCAAAATTCCTTCAGGCGCACAACAAAATCTTGTCCAAAATTTAGGATTACAATGCAAAAACATGTTGTAAAGACCATACTGTATAGCCCCATGCACAATATGGTGAATTCCTCCAAATGCCTTTTTCCATTAGTTAAAATACAATAATACTGTGCTCCTACTGTTTATTGGTAATTTACTTCTCCTACTTGTGCTGTATCAGTGTAGTTGTCACTTCATCTGTCTCTTTTCTCTCTTTATCCAGAGCTATGCGGAAGGATCTCAATACATCACATCACATGACAGCCTCTCACCTCCTTACGCTAACTCCAGGCTAACAGGTACATGGCCGACTGAGTGGGAATTTGGCATTGCAGGTCTTTCTTGCTTTCAAGCTATACATTTTGATGATAGTGAGTGCAGATATTTAGAGAATGATTGATGTAAAATAGGAGCAGTCAACTCATCAGGCCAAAAGTTTCACTCTCTCGCTGTGTGCCCCACCCCGACTCCTGCCCCGGCGTGTGGAAAATGCCATGCAGTGTGTGCTCATTTACCCATGATGCACCATGCCTCTGGCCCTCTCGCCGATGTGGCGCCAGTTGTGAGCAAATGGCCACTGACACAGATAATCTGCCTCTCATTCCCGCCTTCTCTGGCTGTCTCCCTCTGTCGATCTCTCTCTCTCTCTCTCTCTCTCCCTCTCTCTCCCCCCCCCCCCCCCCCCCCCCCCCTGCCCCTTACACACTTAGAGCTTAATTACCTTTGACTGGATTCATAAAATATGGAAGATGTCAGACCTCAGACATCCATTTCTCCCGTAGCTCTTTTGCGCTCATGTTTTGGTTGTGGTTTATGGTCCGGTGTTGAAAACCTACACATTTGGATAAACAGGTGTTTGTATGACTATGTTATAGTCCTCTATAGAGGAGTGAAAGGCAATGTGTTTGTACAACAACAGCATTTAGATTGATTTAACATAACTGGTGCTGTATTAACAATCACTGGCCACAACATTAGATCGATCTGTACAATGTAACGAGAGCCAACACTATAGCTGCATCATAAATCCTGCCTTTAAAAGTATACTTGTACTCAGTTTTGTCAAAGATATTCATGTAACATGTTTCTTTTTGTGGTTGAAGTTTACAATGGGGTAGAACTGCACTGAATCATTCTGAGAGCTGTTTATTACGTATATTGTGATTACCTTATACTAATATAACACATATCCAATAGCAAAGCTAGTGTTAATATTGTGTTGTTGTCAATCAAAACTGGGCACTATTATCCTGTAGTGGCAGTGTCGGCGATGGGAGGGCATTCGGTCGGCCTGGGGGAGCACATTTTAACGTTCAAGAAATGCGTGCATGCATTGGACATGTGCACCCCCCCCACCCCAAGCACACACACGCACACACACACATACACGCACGCACACTCACTTTCAACACAAAGCGTGACAAAACACGTATTCAACGGCAATGCACTGGGTGAATTAAACACATGACTTGAGTTGAGTTTTTCTCTCTGTAACCAGTGTTGCTACAGTTACCTTGAAAAAGTCACTTACTGATTACTTTACTGATTACTTGATTTCAAAAGTAAGTTAGAAAAAAGTAACTTTTTAGTTACTTTCAGCAGCTGCCAAGTGACGGGAATGTCACTTATCCACAGTATAAAAAAAAGCATTAATTTAACCGTACCGTAATGGGTACGGTTGGTAACTACTTTTGGTGGGCATGGCCCACGCGTGCCCGCAATGATGCCAACACTGTTTAGCGGCACAGTTTATGATACACCTATACACCTTAGCAGGCGACCGGTTGAGGGTGGACCCCGCCTCCCGCCCGAAGATAGCTGGGATGGGCTCCAGCAGCCCGTGTGTCTTTTTACCGTATTATTTCACACCCTTTAAGAAATTATTGGTACAATTGCATTCATGGCTGTGACTGTTAACCTCACTAAAATCAAGGCACTGCAATTACACAAATGAATGATATTGCTTCAAAGAATAAAACAATTATTAAAATATTCATTTATCACTAACATTCCAACAGTGCTTTATCTTGTGCCTTGATGTTAAGTACACTGTACACTATGTATATTATGTATAAATATTGGCTGTTTGGTGGTAGTCTCAGTTTAGGGGAGCATCACTTGTGTGCTTGTTGCTTGTGTATTGTGATTTTTGATTTACCTTTAGTTATTATTGTGTGTGTGTTTGTGTTAAAAGGAACCCCTTGAAAATGAGATGATGCATCCCAAGGGGCTTTCCTTGAAAAAAATAAATACATAAACAAATAATGCACAATATAAAATATATTTTATCTTGAGAGGTGGCAGTACCAATCTGTTTTCGCGCCACTGACCATTTTCATGTGAATACATTTTTGGTTATTTACACCATACAGATACATAAACATGTTATATTATACATGCACAATATCTATTATTTACACACCTCGGTCGTATGCTGTATTCCGACAAGTGTTGCGACATAATGATAACGAAACAGTGGCCTAAAGTGTCATGTGTTGGTGCGCATTTTCGTGCTTTTATGATGACTGAAGCTCTCATCAGCACACAGTTGCTATCTGCGACTTACTGCGTTGTACACAATAATCTTGCAATGAAGCTTCACTTATTGTCGCTGCCCGTCACTGTAAAAAAAAGATCTGGAGAGTGGTAAATATAATCCATGGAAATTTGATAAAATTTACATTCTTATTTTAGATAGGTAAAGTCACTAAAATATAGGGTACATTGTACCTACACTATGTGTTTGACAACAGTAAAATGTGGTACCAAGAAAAAATTTGTAAAATCTCCGTAAAAGCCATTGGTACTACAATATGCATCACGTGACCTTTAACCTTTTTCGGATAATCCAAAGAGTATTCACAATAGGCAATATTCCATGGCTATAATATTACACATTCAATCATTTTTGTGATACAAATAAAATAAAACAAAAAACAAATTAAAGGATTAAAACCGATCCTTCTTGGAATGTTTGAAGGAAAACATAAATACATGGCTAAGAATGCCGACACAAGAAGAAATATAAAACTTTGACGTTCACTGAAATGATCCATTGTGTGTGCGATGTGTTTTGACAGTGTTGTGATTATACTATGTAGCTGCAGCGAGGAGGAGCATGAGTTAGAAATGGAAATATTGTATTCTTCATCTCCCACATGGGAACCTCAATTTACTTCGATAATGATAACACTAAGAGACAGAGACAGCCGCTGATATAGAAACACACACATGCGCACACAAACATGCACAGACACACAACACACACACACACTCTTCCAACATTGCATAGAAAACATCCTCCTCACTTTCCACTTGTGACTGTTCTCTGGTTCAGCAGAATAACTTCATTGTAATATCAGATTGTCTTCAGAGTCTGTTTGCTTTTCTGTCACTCTTTAACTTAGAGGGCACTCTAAAGCCAAATACATTGTCTCAGTGTCAATAAACAGACCTCTGAAGTTTTGTTAAATCAGTGATGCTATTTCATCGCAAAACAAATGCAAGAACGGGGCCTTGCCTATTTCCCTAAGTGTAGGGAAAAGGAAAAAGCATGGTTGCATGGCTATCTTGGGAATAGTCCGGCATGAAAGTGAAAAGTGTTCAAAAGTGGAGTATTGACTAAAATACACAGTGGTACTTGGACTTAATAGTTTCATTCATTCCATGACCAAGCTCGTAACTCGATTTCAAAAATCAATGTTCCCCATTGAAATGAATTGAAATGACAAAACACAGGCCTCCTAAAAAAAAAAATGCAATTATTTTTTTGTACGTGTGTTTAATGAAAAATAAATAGCGCAATATTGTAGAAGAATATAATTAAACATAATAAAAGAAAATGAAGTGCAATGGAGCCCAAAGTCACAAAGACACGCTGTACTATTTGTGTGGATGTGTACCTTTCAGGGGTTGTTTTGGCTTAGGGAGTGGTGTCAGGAACTAGAGTAAGTCAGGTTGGCTGGTTATTTCATTGTTAGCGTCTGCTCCTTGTGAGTGCTCTCATTTTGTATTTGTTTGTTTGACTCGTTGTCCTGTTCAATAAACAACTGAAAGTGCATCGGCAACTGGGGCTCTGCTTGCCCTCATGTGAGGGCATTACACTACCTTAATTGCTCAACTGTTTTTTGATTTTGTTTCACTTCACTCAAGCAACATTATAAAGACACAATGTCCATATTTAGATGTCAACCTCAATACAATAAACTTGGGGTCACCAAACTTTTTGAAACTGAGCTACAGTACTTCTTGGGTACTGATTAATGCCAAGGGCTACGAATTTGATACACATTTCGGAAGTATTTTGCTCAAGTAATATTAAATTATATGTCATTATCAATAATGAATGATATGGACCTACGTGAAGATACTTATCATGTTAATGATTCCTCACAATAATTATAAACAATCATTTAATAAAGCAGGAAACAGATAAATATGAATTTGCAACATTACTTCTGCAAGTGTCTACATTTTCACATGATCCCAAATGATCAGTGGTGAGCTATTTTTAGGGCAGGCCCAGGCCCATGTGGTCCTTGGGGCTACCTGGTGCCCGCAGACACGTAACCCCTGCCACACACAATGCCACAACATAGCAAAATATAAAAGTGTCTGTAAGTCATGTGACCTCCTTACAATTGCACATTACCCTACATAGGATTCTATCTCTGCAGACAGCACATCTGCCAATGCTGGTGAATTTGGTAGACCGGTCTGTACCAAGCTCTGTGTTCCAGCACAGCGAGGGTGTGTCCTTGGAGATGTGATAAAACAAAAGTATGTATTGGAATAACTTTAATGAGATTTTTTTTTCTCTCCTTTATTGAGTGGCTATGAAGTTGTGGAGTCAATAGTGTATCGTTAACCAATTAGTGAGAATTATGTACTTTTACTTGAACATGCTATTTATCGAAAATGTATATTTCGAAAAGAAGAGAAAAATGCTGCACGATTTAATTGACCCAACCTGTATGTGTTGTCAGAATGAACACGGCCTCTTCCTCCTGGTCTTTCTTTGCTTTACCCACTCTAACCTTGTCTATCTTTCTTAACTCGCCATCCGATTAGAGTGATGTTATGCTCTAGATAATCAGCGGAGGGATTAGTGTCATCTCAGCGGCCCGACTAGATTAATCTGCTGTTTTACACATACCACACACACCACACACACACACACACACACACACACACACACAGAAACCCCCAGTGATCTAGCACTAAAAACGATGTGTGTAAATGCATCAAACGATGCAACTACATAAGTGTCTTGTGATGAAGTGTTGTGAATAACTGTTTTTATGTTTTTCTTTATTATTATTATTGGGTCTTTGTGTGAATTTATGATGACAGCTACATTGGTCATTTTCAGCAGTTTGTGTGCAAGTGGGAATTTATGTGTTTTGGTTTCATAATGTATTACATACATGTGATAGCATACGATCCTTATGCAGTCTTGGATGGGTATTCGCATGTGCTGTATGTGTTCACCATTTCAGTTAGTTGTTGCATGAGTGTTTGTAAATGTGTGCATTGACTTGTGGATGCACTTCATGTGCCTGTGTATGTGGTTTTAGTTCATATTTCAGCACCGTATATGTGGACGAGCTACAGAACAGGTGCAAGCCCCCCCCTAACTGCCACCAACTTTGTAAACTTGGTGGTTTCATCTTATAAACAGTTCTGTTGGGAACACATGTTTGGAAGATGTCATTATTTCATAAAATGTCAAAATACTTACACATACGCTTTTGAAGAGGATGTCTTACATGTGAAACCATTAGTTTAATTTCAGTTGAGTTTAATGCTCGTTGACACACACACAAGGAAAAAAAAAGAGCTCACACACACGTAAGGGGCACGCAAACCCTGGTGCACCTCTTAAGATGGGGGCCTGAGGATGGTTCCTTGTTCAGGGGCACCACGACAGTAGCCAAGAAGCAGACTTCCATCTCTTCAACGACTATTACCATTTTTACATTTGTCTGCAGCAGCACTCACGTTGTGACCCTCCCGGCTCCAAAAGTCCAAGTCCTTAGAGATGAACTACTGCAGCCAAAAAAAACTGAAGTACAGTATACAGTAACAAAAGATTTGACTGGTGTTGTACAGATTAGTTGTTATACTTCAGTTTTGTGAGTCAATAATATGATCCCAACCTTCTCAAATATCATTGTATTATAGATGATACACAGATTATACCGTTGATTTAACAGTCACCTCTTGAATTTACATTTTTAGCAGTTAGCTCCCGCATTGATGTCTAATAGCAAAACGTTTTCTTATCATTATCAGTCAATTTTGGGGCACTATTTCCCTCTCCGAGGGTTCGTTTTTGTCCCTCCGAAACCAATCGTCGAAGTGGGGGTCTGATCAAACATTTTCAGCTGCACACATTTAGGGGCACATTGGGTAAAAAAGGGACACATGGGTAAAAAGTCTGGGGTAGGGGGGGTACGTTACCCCCAGGGCCCCGGTTCCGCTGCCTCCAAAGGTAACGTAATACGACGTCAAGCTCTTAAAGCATACTTGGCTATCTGCTAGTGTATTGTGGCACGGTAGATTGAAGTCAGCACAAAAGCCTATTTTGGTGCAAATTTGTGCTGCTTTATACGCTGTACTAGTTCATACAGCAAACCTTTTGTTTACATTCTTCTAACAAATAAAAGAAGAGAGCGAAGTCACGTGGTTTGTGGTGATGCATTTTAGCCTGCTTGTAATCTTTTACTGTATAAAACTGAAGCGAACCGAGGGGACACAGACTTTAAAAAAAATAAAAATAAAAAAATTAAAAATAAATAAACCATGAACTGATTCAAAACAGAGAAAGTTAAACACAGTGAAACCTCAGTTTACGAATGGCCCCGTTTATGGACTTAATTTATCAAGAAAACAAATTACCCCGGTTCAAAGAGCACTATTTTCATTTTACGAACAGTTTTGGTAAGGCCACAGAAAGCTCAGTTGTGCTTTTTTTCACACCACGTAAAGATCATTGTCTCCATGCGTCGCACATTGCAGGTTTGATAGTAAACCTAATCATAATTTACAGTGAAACATTTTATAAATGGGCATCTTTTGTATCCAAGTTGTACATGGGCAAAATAAGCCATCCATCCGTTGTCTATCTATGACAATCAACACACTGGATGCCACATCAGTCAATCACAGGTCACATGTAGACACAGAAAACAATTCACATTGACTTTCACACAGTCACTGACTGGGAACTGAACCCACCTTACTTGCATGGCAGTTAGGCAAGTTAACTGCAACACCGTCAGCGGCTGGCTGTAATGATGAATATATTGCTTCATCACCAACAATTCTGTCAGTTCTGTTGAGTAATCATGTTTTGAAGCATTTAAGGAAAAATGAAATGAACCGTAGATTCAATCAACTCATTTGTGTTCAAGAACCACCATGATGGCAGCTACTTCGATGCAGAACTCCACTTTTGCAGGCATCATTAATCTACAGATACTGGCATCCGGAGAATATTTCACAGAAGTTCTCCCATCCCATTAAAACAATGTTGCATGGATGAAGTAGGTTGGGGTGCGAATCCAGGTTCCAGCCTTCCTGTGTGGAGTTTGCATCTTCTCCCCTTGCTCGTCTGAGTTTTCTTCAGGTGTCTCGGCTTCACCCCCACATTCCAAAAACGTTCATTGAAGACTAAATTGTCCGTAGGTGTCAAAGATGGTTTATATGTGCCCTTCAATTAGCTGGTGACCAGTTCATTATTTATTGATTTGTGTACGTGTGGACAGTGTGCACATACATTACTCACGGTCAATAGACATGAAATATAAAAAACAAATAAAACAAAAAACAAACATGAACAACCCCAAAATTGAGGTGCACAACAGCTAATACAGACTCATAAAATATACAATAAATAACAAGACCAAGAACATGCAAACTCCACACAGGGGACCCAGGTCTTCAGAACTATGAGGCGGATGTGCTCACCAGTCGTCCACCGTAGTGCCAACCTCCATCCATCCATCCATCCATTATCTGAGCCGCTTATCCTCACAAGGGTCACGGGAGCGCTGGAGCCTATCCCAACTATCATCGGGCAGGAGGCGGGGTACACCCTGAACTGGTTGCCAGCCAATCGCAGGGCGTAGTGCCAACAGTTAATCAATTAACCTGTTTTGAAATTTCCTCTCAATAGATGATTGAAATGTAGTTAACAGCCCTTCCCAATACAAACATTGAATTTTCAAAATGGACATTATTTGTTTTACTATACTATACGGTATGTTTGTTTTCAACTTGATGTCCGTTTTGAGACAGGCCCTATTGATCATATGGGAACCATATCTTGTTCTTCAACTGTGTTGCATATTCTCATCAGGTTTGAAGCTGAATTGGATCGTATCCCAGCAGACTTTGGGAAAGAGGCAGGTCAGATCATTAGCCTATCGCATGGCGCATGTAGACAAACAGCCATTCACCCTCATATTCACAACAATGGGCAATTTTGTCTCCAATAGACCGAACATGCATGTTTTTGGGATGAGGACGTTAGACAGAGAACCTGGAGAAAATCCACACAAACATAAGGAGAACATGCTAATCAACACAGAAAGTCCAGAGCCTAGATTCAAATCCCGATTCTCAGGACATGCT